>NW_024962334.1:2898961-2903264 GCF_019238085.1 Lagopus leucura | reverse complement strand
GTTTTTCCTCTTAAATCTGGGGTATTTCCCCTTAAATACGGCTTTTTTCTGCTAGAAATCCCTGTATTTCCCCTTAAATCCAGTGTTTTCTCGCAGAAATCCCTGTTTTCAACTTAAACATGGCTTTTTCTCCCAGATATCCCTGTTTCTTTCGTTAAAACAGGGCTTAAATATGGATTTTTCTGCCAGAAATCCCTGTTTTTCCATTAAATCTGGGGTTTTTCCCATCAAATATGGCTTTTTCTGCTAGATATCCCTGTTTTTCCAGTAAATTCGGGGTTTTCTCCCAGAAATCCCTGTTTTTCCTCTTATATCTGGAAGTTTCCCCTTAAAAATGGCTTTTTCTCCCAGAAATCCCTATTTTTCCTATTAAATCTGGATTTTTTTCCCCTTAAATATGGCTTTTTCTCCTTGAAATGCCTATTTTTCCCATTTAATCTGGGGTTTTCCTCTGAAACATGGCTTTTTCTGCTAGAAATCCCTGTTTTTCCCACTAAATCTAAGGTTTTCTACCAGGAATCCCTGTTTCTCTCCTAAAATCTGGGGTCTTTGCCCCTTACATGTGGCTTTTTCAGCTAGAAATCCCTGTTTTCCCTTTCAATCTAAGGTTTTGCTCAGCTTTGTTATAAGGAGTCGTGGGGGACAGTATCAAATGCCTTGCTGAAATCAAGGTAGGCTACATCCACTGCTCTGCCCCCATCCACCCAGCCAGAGACAACATCATAGAAGGCTACCAGGTTGGTCAAGCACGACCACCCCTGTGGGGCGGGCATATGGATATGGGATGGATGCGGGATGGGATATCGGGAAATGGGATCTATATGGGATGGGCTCTGGTACGGCATGGACTTGGAACGGATGTGGCATCGTAGAACCACAGAATCACAGAACTGCTCAGGTTGGCAGATCAGCGCTCCCTCTGAACTCGGTGCCGTCTGTGAACGTGCCGAGGGTGCCCTCAGTGCCCTGCTCAAGAAGCGCCATGGCATGGGAGGGATCTTTACGCCTATCTGCACAGCAGGCCCTGCTGCCCCTGCTTCACCCCTCCCCAGGAGCTGCCCCTGCTGGAGTCTCTTCTGGCCGTAGTGAGCCAGGGCCATTCCCCTCCATCCACCCTGCCTGCTGCCCCTCCCCACGGCAATTCACAGCACTGGGCAGCGCAGGAGAGCTCTGTGAAACGCCCTCTGCATCCCGCTGCACAAAGGACTGCAGGGAGAGAGGAGGGCTGGGGCTGCTGGTGGCAGCTGAGGGACGCCGTGGGCCATCCGTGGTGCCCATCCTGCCCCGGAGGCGGGTGTGGGGAGCTGGGGGGCTGTGACACGGCGCAAATGACTGCAGGCAGAGGGACGTAGCAAATGGAATGCAAAGCTTTTAATAACCTATCCTAGAGTACAACGAGAAACAGAAACAACAGTAATCCTCAAATTCCAGTCCCACCACAGCTGAGCAGCCAATGTCCCATCCCACTGCTGTGCTGACTCTGGAGGACAGCAGCTCGGTTGTGGAGGGGAGAGATGGGGCCGCTGGCAGTGCCCCTGCAACGCTGCCGCTGCTGCCTGGTGCTGCGGGCCGGCGAGGAGCGCATGTTACGGGTAGCCGTACTGGTCGGCGATGGCCATGTCTATCTCTCGCTGCAACAGGAACTGCACGGGGCCGATCTTCATCTGCTGGGCCGCCCGCTGCCGCTCTTCCTGGGCCAGTTTCTTCATGCGCTCCCGCTCGGGCCGCTGCTCGGCTGTGATGGGCAGTGACTCCTCCACCACCAACGGTATTGCACCGCCACCTGCCTGCGGCCCCACGCAGGGCACAAAGTCCACGGGGTGCCACGGCCGAGGCTGCTGCTGGTGCAGCGCTGGTGGTGGTGGTGGTGGTGGCGGTGGGTCCCTCCGCAGCGCCGAGCTCCTCTGCGGGGATGGGCGCGGGCAGCTCGGCGGCGCCTCCTTGGCAGCGCCCTCCTCCTGCACCGTGCTGCCTGGAGCTGTCGGTTCTGCCTTGTGTGTGTGGCTGTCTTGGGGCTGGAGGGCAGCAGGGCCAGCGCTGGCTGAGGGTTGGGGCTGCACAGAGGGTGGCTGGTGCACCGGGCCCACCGCAGTCACCCTCTGCCCCAGCTGGTGCACAGCCTGGATGCATTGCTGCAGGTGTTTGCGCAGCTCGCTGGCAGTGCTCGCTTGGCTGCCGCTGGCTCCTGTGCCGGCCCCAGGCAGCCTCCCTTGGCACGGCTGTTGGCGGCCTTTTCTCTGTGTTCCTTCCCTGCAGGGCAGCAGCTTCCTTTTCTTGGCAGGAGCGCTGCTGGTGGGCTGCTCCTGCTGGGAGCTCTCCCCTTCCTGGGGATGCCGACAGGCGCAGGGCGCTTGGCCCCCCGCTTGGTGCTGCCCCTGTTCTTCTTTTCTGCCACCCGGCTGGGGACAGAGCCTGGTGACGGGGACGATTGAGCCTGAGCCTCCTGGGGCTGCCTTTGCTGCACCTCCTCGGTGGGCTGTGCGGTTTGCACTGAGGGAGGTGCGCTGACAGCCAGGGTGGTCGGCTGTGGGCTGAGCCGGGTGCTCGCTGGTGGCACGACGGGGCACTGCTCTGACAGCCCACACTGCAGCTCAGGCAGGAACCCAGGGGATGGAGGAAGCCCCCAGAAGGGGTCGGTGGGCGTCCCGATGGCAGCCTGTGTGCTGAGCTCTCTGCTGTCCTTGGGGTTGTCAGGGAGCTCAGCGATGAAACATCTGGGAGCAGGGCTGCTGGGGTTCTCATGGGGGACCTCAACAGCTCTTGCCACGTCTGAAAATGCAAAGGCATCCCCCAAATGGCCATGAGAGCCTTCTCACACCCACTGTGCAAACACGCACCTGCAGCTCTGCAGCCCCAAACTCACCATTGATCCAAGAGAGCAAACCCTGGATGTCCGTGATGCCCGCCGGCACATCCGAGCTGCTCGCCACTGCTGGGAACAGCAAGAAAAAATCCCAAAGAGTCAATGCCAGCTCTCCTGTACCACGTTCACAGCAAGGGATCTTGGGTGAACGTTGGGTTCCCATCATAAATCAGGACAGGAGAGGTAACTGTAAATCCCAGGCATTGAAACCCCAAGCAACACGCAATGAGAACAGTCCCAGGAAAGAACAGGCAGAAAGCCTAACTAGAAAGACAGTGCACCAAACCCAGATGCCTGCGGTGTGTCTCTACCTCTCTTGGGTGCTGTGCCACACTCCTGCCTTTCCACAAGGTTGCACTTCAGAGGAAGGCCACTGGCATCAGCTTCTGACAGAAAGGAGACAAGAAAGACATGAAGAGCATCTCTGTGGAGGAAGATTTCAGCACTGCCCACCACAAACTTCTGGTCTTCAGCTGCAGTTTTGTCAATTTACTTTTCTGCTGCTGCAGCCTTGTGCCACTTCTGCAGTCAGCACAGATCTGCAGTCCCTTCCTCTGCCCTCCATCACAGCAGCCCTTCGTGCAGCCCTGTTTAGAGGCAGTGCCCACACCACAGCTCACAGGAGCTTCTTACCTGCGGAGGCTTTCCGTTTCCCCCCTTGCCCAGCACCGTTCCACAGACGCACAGGTTTTGTCCCTACAACAACAGATGGTGTGTTGATTTCACAGACACCAGCAGGCAGCACAAGTATTGTCCAGTGAGCCCATGTCCCCCCAGAAAACAGAAAGATGCTACTTTGACAGCCCAAACACAACTGAGAGTTCACTTCTCACTGCCCCTTCCTGCACTCCCAATGGATGCTTACTTGACATCGCCTGCAGCGCTGCAATCTTCAGCTGCCTGGATTCCTGAGTTCTCCTTTTGGAGAGGAACCCTACAAAAAGCATCAACAAGTGAAAAATCACGAGGAAGAAGCATTTTCCCAGCTTTCTTCTGCCATGCAATGTCGTCTCTTGAGGAAGGCAATGCTTGGAAATCAGCTGGCTGCAAGAACTGCCTGCCCATCACTGGCTGCAGCTGGTGTCTGACTGCCATGGCTTCTGTCAGCAGGTGCCCCCAGGTCACTTTTCCCCCACAGGTGTGCTGACCATCCATGTCCCCAGCTGAGCACCTGGCTCTCTGCCGTGACTTCAGCGCGGTTTGCTGAAACACCTGCTGGGTATGGCACACCAAGCAACCCACGGAGCAGGGAGGCACAAGTTGCACCCTACGAAGTCTGCGCTCTGCTTCCTTTTTAAGGTCTGACATGAAGGTGGGGCCGGCAGCAATTTCCCAGGGGACGAATGACTTTTCACCATCCTCACAGAAACGTGGGATGCAATCTGAACAAGAGCCATTTCCCCTGGAAACGGCCGTGCTGAGGGGCACCACTGGAGCTGG
>NW_024962334.1:2601657-2898951 GCF_019238085.1 Lagopus leucura | reverse complement strand
AGGCAAAGGAGTGGTCACCTCCCAGATCCAAACTGTAGGAAACATGAGACTCACCCAGTGTGGTGAATGGGGTTGATTGAATGGGGGTTAATTGAAGTAAAGCAACAGAGAAGTGAAGACGACCCTTGTGCAGCCCAATAAAAACGCAGTATGGCCTCAGAGTGGTCAATGGAGTCCAATAGGAATCAGCAGAAAACAAAACCCGGCATCTCTGGTTTTTGCTTTCGGTCCCAGGGCAGCGCTGGCCTCCCCAGCTGTGTCTGTGGCTTTCAGTCCCTGGGCTGGATCTTGCCTTTTGGGCTGTCCTTTTTGGCTCTGGGGCTGGTGCCAGCCTCTCTGGCTGTGGCTTTAGGCCCTAGGGCCTTTCCACCTTCTCCAGCTGTGGCTTTAGTTCCAAGGCTGGAGCTCTCTTCTCTGCCTGCGGCTGAGGCTTTAGGCCCTGAAGTCAGTGCTGTTCTAACTGGGGCTGTGGCTGTGAGTCCCTGGGCTGGATGCAGCCTTTTGGGCACTGGCCCAAAGTCACCAGGCCTGGTACCAAATTGTAAGAAAACATGAGGGCCGCCCAATGGGGTTATCTGAAGTAACAAAACAGAGAAATTAAGATGACTCTTGTGTAACCAGCCTGGGTCATCCTCTCGCTCAGGCACCGCATGATCAGACCCAGGAGATGTTGCCCCCAGGCTCCCCCTGGCTGGAGGCTGGGAGGATTGGGGCTCCCAAGCAATCAGCCAGCATTCGGATGAGTCAGCCCTCTGGTTTTTATGAGGACAGACGAGTCCACCTTGGAAAGCCATCTGGGCAAAGGCAGAACAGCTTTGTTGTTGGGCCGCAGCACTCTGTGGCAGGGCGCTGCTCAAGCGCTGGGCCTGCATTTCCTCCTGGGCATCCACGCGTGCTCTGAGTCTGCTGCAGCTTTCTGCAGGGTTTGTGGCTTCCTGCTGAGGAGCTCCTCGTGTTCTTCTGCAGCTGCCCCCCAGCATCACTGCTGCCTCCTCTGGTGCCGTGCCGGGAGATGCGTCAGCGTCCATCAGCCTGCGCTTCCTTCCTCCAGCAGCAGCTGCTCCTGCACTGACCTTCATTCACACTGGATGCCGTTCGCTTCCAGCGCCAGCTGACCTGCGAGACAGAGAAAGGAAATGTGGGATCAGCACAAATGCAGAAGCCCGAGGCTGTGCCACCACCACGTACTGCAGCCTTGGGAAGCCAGCTGCCACTGCAACCTTGGTCAGAATTAAAGCAGGCTCCGTAAATTAAGTGTGACTTCTGAACTGAAGTGATTGCCACAGTCAGAAATAAATACTGAAATCGCTTACTGAACTGTAGGTGGTTACCTCTGAATTCTTTTGCTTTGGGGAAAATATGGACTGGGAATTGTAGGGTACGAGAAAAACGAGGAGCACTTGGCATCTCAGGCAAACTGAGCAGCGCAGGGAAGATTGCTGCATTTCTTCTTCTCCTGGCCCAGAAATGAATTTTCCTTCCTTAAAATGAGAAAAGAAGAGCCTGACAGAGTAGACACATTACAGTCCCACATCCCGGGTAGAAGCTGGAGAGCTGTCGTGGCACAACGCTTAGGGCTGCAGAAATTGAGGGTGCCTCTAAGCTTTAGAACAAGGTGAAAGACAAGGTGGAATGCGAAACGTCGGCACCTCCTGCAGAGCACATCACACAGCTGCAGGCACCACCTGAGGGGCAACAGATCAGAAAGGAAAACCTTACTATGTGAACGCAGGGACAAGCTGCTCTCTTCTTCTGGGCCACGCTAATCCAGCTGGTTTGTCTGAAAGGGCTCAGAGGCCACACATGGGATCCTTTCTGCTGCTGGTTCTCTCAGGGCAAGAACCTCCACTCTCAGAGCAGCAGCAGTGTCCCCCCGGAACCTCCTCACAGCCCTCTATTGCCCCAAATCCCCCAGACCCACCCCTGGAGCCCATATACTCCAATTCCCTGCCACAGCCTACTCCAGCCCCGTGTGCCTCCCTACACCTTAACAGCCTTCTGCAGCCCCCTGCCCTCCGCAGCCCTCCCCAGCTCCCTGCAGCCCTTCCCAGCTCCCCGCAGCTTCCTCGCCCCCTCTATTTCCCCATCAGCCCCCTGTATCTCTCCCAGAGCTCCCCAGAGCCCCACATCTATCCCACATCCACCCCACACCCACAGCCCATCCCATATATATCCCACTTCCCCACACCCCATCCTGTCTCCATCCACATCCCCACATCCCAGCCCCACTTCCAGCCCCTCACCCCACATGGAGGTGGCTGATGGCCGCGCACACTTCCTTCCCTGTCCCGGCGCAGCTCTCCATCCCTCCCGGCTCCGGCGCCGCTGTGCTCAGCACCACTGCCATCGTGCCGTGCTTCCGTCTCGGTGCTGCCCGGAGCTCCGGCGCGCAGCGGCTGTGGGACCGGCGCCGTCTGAGGGGAGAGCTGGCTGCCTATGGCTGTTCCCATGCACTGTGCCTCAGCCAATCGGAGCCGGCGGTGCTGCCACTGACCAATCAGATGCACGAACGGGCCGGAACTGCCCCTGAGCAATGAGAGTCTGGGGGCGGGCCAGAGCTGCCACTGACCAATGAGAGGCCGGGAGTGGGGCGGAGCTCTGTGATGGGGCGGGGGGTGGGGGTGTTCCCTGTTGCTGTAGGGGTTGGGATGTGGGATTGGGATTTGGGAGGAGGGATTGGGATTGACAGGTGTGAGATGGGGCTGGGGTGAGGGATTGGGAGTGAGATTTGGAATTGGGGCTAGGATGTGGGGTTGGGATTTTGGGGTAAAAAGGGGTGTGTGGGGCGGTGTTGGAGTGCATTTATTTCTTCTTGAGAACTTGAGAACACACACTTGAGAAAGAAACTGGACTGGGGATCCCCGTGAGCTGTAACCCACCATGAGCCATACCCCAAGATGGCCACAGAACCCTGTATGTGCACTACCCCATGGCTGCATGTGACCCACAGCCCTGTGTGAACCACAGCCCCACACGACCCTGTGACTCCCTGACCCTGCCTGCCTCATCACAGTGCGACCCCATGCCGTGTGGCCCCAGAACTCTGGGATCCCTGCCCCAACCTCACCTTGACTACATAACCCCATGTGGCCCATAACTCCATGCCATCCCACCTGACCCTGCAATCCCATCTGACCCCATAACTCACTGCAATCCTGTAACCCAACGCCACCCCGCAACTCTGTGACCCTGCAGGACCCCCATGTGAGCCACCACCCCGTGTCATCACTCCACGTGGCCATAGAACAAACCGTGTGTGGGGAAAAGGCATCTCCTCCTCGGGGTGGGGCTGCCCCAGAGCTGCCCCAAAGAAAACATGGGGTGGGCTGCAGCCGCACGTCTTGGTTGGGAGAGCTGGGAACTGGCTGAAGGGGCCAGAAGGACAGGAATGTTTCTGTAGGGAAATACCTTGACAAGGTCTGGGGAAGGGGCTGGAGCTTGGCTGCGTGGCAATGAGGGAGACTTGAAACACGAATGGAGCTGGATGGACTGAAGCAAATCAACTCCTTTGCAAGACAGTGGGAGAAGAAATCCAAGTCAGCTGCAGAACAAACTACAAAACTCCTTAGAAAAAAGGTATCCCAGCTTAGGGCTGTTGGAGCAGGAGGGACAGTGCAGCTTGGTGGCAGGGAAGAAATTGCTCTAACATCAGGACTTGGAGCAGTTGATGCAACAGCCTGAGAAATGGACAAAGAACTGATGGCAGCGCAGCACGAGGAGGAAAGAATGCTTGGTGGTGCAGAAGGATGGAGAACATCAGCGGTGCAATTCCCCTTTTGCTCAACATGTGCTGCCCGGCGTCGAGGAAAGGATGAGAGGAGTGTGAGAATTGGTTTGCATAAGTAGTTAGTATGTGCAGAGGTTTTCCCACAGCCCGTGAGGGAGAATGCTGAAATGAGGCAAAAGGACAAAAAAAATGCAAGATACAAGACACACAGGAGACAAAGTGTGTATAATGCATATTATAGAAGAAGGAATCTTGGGCACGGCGGAGCTGCTGCTTGTCACACAGCAGTGCTTTATGGGCATTTAACGGGATTCCTGCAAAGCCTTTGGTGTGGTCCTGAGCTGCATCCTCACCTCCACATTGGAGGACAAAGGGTTTGAAAGGTGAGCTGTTCGGTCAGTAAAGAACTGGTTGGGTGGTTGAGGCGGAGGGCTGTGCTGTGCAGCACTGTGTGCGGATGGAGGCCAGTGGTAACTGGCGTCATCCAGGGGCTCGTCTTGGCACTGGAGCTCTTCAGGTACATGTCCATGACAGACAGTGGGATCAGATGCAATCTCAGAGGTGGGGAGTGCAGATGGTATGACAGAAGGAAGGGATGTCCTCCAGAAGGATCTGGAGAAGCTTGAGAGCTAGGCACACATAAGCTTAATGACAATCAACACGGCCTTTTAAATCTGGGGTTTTCTCCCTGAAATCCCTGTTTTTCCCCTTCAATCTGGGGTTTCCTCCCCAAAATCTATCTCTATTCTCCCCAAAATCCCTGCTTTACCCCTGAAATCTGGGGTTTCCTCCCCGAAATCCCTGTTTTTCCCCTTCAACCTGGGGTTTTCTCCCCAAAATCCCTTTTTCCCTTTTAAATCTGGCTCTATTCTTCCTGAAATCTCCAGCTTTCCCCCTGAATCTGGGATTTCCTCCCCGAAATCCCTGTTTTTCCCATTCAATCTGGAGTTTCCGCCCCAAAATCCCAGTTTTTATCCCGAAATCTAGCTCTATTCTCCCCAAAGTCCCTGCTTAACCGCTTACATCTGGGGTTTTCTCCCTGAAATCCCTGTTTTTCCCTATCAAATCAGGGTTTTTTTCCCCGAAATCCCTGTTGTTCCCCTTCAATCTGTGTTTTCTCCGCGAAATACCAGTTTTTCCCTTTTAAATCAGGGGTTCCCCCCCCAAATCCCTGTTTCTCCCATTTAATCTGGGGTTTTCACCGCGAAATCCCTGTTTTTCCCCTTCAATCTGGGGTTTTCTCCCCAAAATCCCTGTTTTTCTCTTCAATATGGGGTTTTCTTTACCAGAAATCCCTGTTTTTCCCCTTTAATCTGGCTCTATTCTTCCCGAAATCCTTGTATTTTCCCAAAATCTGGGGTTTTCTCCCAGAAATCCCTGTTTTCCCCCTTACATTTGGCGAGTACTTAAATGTGCATCCTCACGTGGCATCAAACCAGGCCAGTTATACACACCAATGAGTGAATTAACAGCCAAAGAGCTGAAGCTGTTTAAAGCTAAGAAGTTCACACTAGGAAAGGTTCCTCTGAAACCACCACCTGCACATCTTTTATATGACAAGGATTTACATTAATTCTGAAGTTATATGTCTTAGTTGTTCTGTGACGCTTCCAATAAATAATTGTTGTGATGGAGCAGTGAGTTGGAATGCTTTTCTGTGACTTAAATTCTCATTTAATCTCTTTAGTCTTCAATGATAATCAGAATAATCAATGATTATACAGGTGTTATAATTAAGAAATATGCAAGAGAGTTTGGCTAAGCAGGTTATGACACCAAAAAGAATAGATAAAGGGCTTACCTTTGTGCTGGGCTCACTGGAAAACTCCAAAGGAGGTATTTCCAAAAGAGATCCTTCCCCACTGGCAGTCAGCTCTTAAATGGGGTCTAGGAGAAGTGCAGCCAGGCTCCATCCCTTCCAGCAGCAAATTGCCTTCACTTGTGCTCCCAGGGCTGATCAGCGCTCGCCTCAGGTGATCAATCAGAGGTTCAGGCTGTGATTCAGCAGTTCCCATACAGTCTTCACAGTAAGATACCTCGTGGTATCAGCATTTCCACTGCAATGGTCTAGGCTCATAGGTCCTTGAGCACTGGCCAAGCGGGTGGCTTCTGCCAAATGCTTCTCCCACTGCTTTAATGTTCCTCCCCCCATTGCCTTCAACATAGTTTTCAACAACCCACTGTACCTTTTTTTTTAACCAGCAGCTGGTGCATGCAAGGGAATATGAGATAAGTCCACTTGATGCCAAGATCTTTGGCCCAAGTATTTGCAAGGGAATTTTCAAAATATGTCCCCCCATCTGCCTCAATTATTTCACTGTAGAGAGGACCTAAAATATGCAATTCTGCAACTGCTTTGTGTGCACATATCTATCTGTCTGTCTATCTATCTATCTGCTACATTCCATTTAATCTTACCCATCAATCTTGCTAAGCACACATGCAGAAAGCAGGGTTGTTCAGCTGTGCCCTTCCCCAGGTCACTCTGCTCTCCTCAGACCCCCAGGGCTGTCCAAGAAGCATCTTTCATCAGCCCTTCCTAGAAAGTGCTGCCTGCTTTTGTAGCACAAATGGACTAGGTCATGGTGAACTCCTGACTTCCTCATGCTTGGGACAACTCCATGGGCCTCCTCAGCCACCTGCACCAGCCCTGCATGTTGTTTGTCTCCACAAACAGCACCCCTACCACCGCATGTTCTTTCCAGAGTTGTTTCCCCTTCTCTGACTAAGAGAGTGAATCTGCTCTGGATCTTCTCCAGGTCTCTGTCACTGCAGCATGCACTACAGACCTCACGTCAGGACATGTTCTGTAAACTCCTACTGCCAGTTTCCTTGTGACAGATCCATCATTTTGCATCCAGTCCTTCAGTGCTGCCATTCCAGCATTGAAAAAGTGAACATTAGGGGCAGGATGGCTACTGGTAGGGAGAGGAAATGATGGACTCATCTTGGAATTCCTTCCTCCGCTTAAGCCTGTGGGGACGCCTTGAAGGCTGAGAGATGGGGGCAGGAAGGCAGCTGTGTTTCTCGGCACTTGTATCAAAGTGTGCTGCTCAGGTTGCAGCCAGCTTTCTGTAAGGGCTGCCTGCAGGCTGCTCCTGCTGTGAGTCTCCCAGTAGGCACAGTAGTAGGTACCTTCATCTCCATCCTGTGTGCTGTTAACTGAGAGAGTGCAGATATTATTCTCGCTTTTATAAGACGAATATTTGTTCCTATAGGATTCTGAATCATAGGAAACTTGTGATTTTGCTGTCACAAAAAGGAGCCGTTCAGGAGCTCTGGCAGGCAGTTGTCGGTACCAGTGGATGTAGGCAGCCTGGAAGTCATCTATGCCCTCAGCTTGGCACTCAATATTCACAGTTGTGGATCTCGTTCTGGTAACAGATGGTGGACTCTGTTGCAGCAGCACTTGTGCATGTCCGTGTATCAGAAGGAGAGAAAAGGCAGCAAGCACTGCCAGCCTGCTGCCCGCAGGTGTACGCAGGACAGCCTGCTGCTGCTGCTGCAAGTGGAGCCGCCACGGGGAGGGGAATGGATGCAACCAGGCTTCAGCCAGGGCCAGAAGTGGCAGCAGCAGCAGCAGCAGCATTCTTCTCGTGGTGCCTGCGTGCTGTGCCCCAGAGAAAGCCACCAGCTCTGTGGCAGGGACAGGGGCTGTGCCTGAGGGCAGGATGTGACTCACTGGCGGCCACCCAGAGAGGGGCCCTGCGCAGCCAGCAGGTGATGCTGTGAGAAAGCAGCACAACAGAGGGACCTTCTGGGCTGGGCCAAACGGTACAAGAAACGCAACCGTTTTAGAGCCCACATAGGATGTGCCTAGAATAAAGATGCAGAGGGAAGGTCCCACAAGTTGTCTGCATTGTAACGTCTCGTTCAGGAAGCAGAGCGCGTCTTTGTGCAGGTTCCCCATGGCTCTCTGCTGCTGTGCATCCCATCTGGCACAGTAGTAGGTAGCAGCGTCTTGTGCAGTGAGTCTGCCCACTGTCAGGGTGCACTGCGACTTGGCGAGGTCCTTCTCGATGCTGAATTTCCCCTCATCGGACTCATTCTCAAGGAGCAGCCTGGTTGCCATGTAGGCAATGCGCCTGGGAGCTGCCCCAGGCCTCCTGCGGTACCAGTGAATGAACAAAACAATATCCAAGGGAGTCTCTAGAGCAAGGTCTAGATCCCAGGACAACAGCTGATCGTTTTCTGATGAAGTGCTTGCCATCCATAACTTTTAGATTTTTATAAACCTCGCTGTTGGTTTCCTGCCTTAATGGCCAAACAGTCAGAAGTGAAAGCCTGGTTTTGTTGGAAAAAATGCACGTGGTTTGGTGAGGGGGGAAAATATGTAAGTTGAATTTATAGCTGTCCAGTGAGCTAGAAGATGAGCAGGAGTGCTGTACTGGCCTTGATCCTGCCTGTTGCTGCTTCAGGGCATCCAGGCACCAGGAGCTTGCAGGAAGTTGGACTGCTGCAGTGCAGGTTCAGGTTTTCCTTCCTGCTCTGTCTGGCAGGTGCAGACAAACACAGGGGAAACCTGGAGTTCTTGCTACACTTTTTCATCCTGTAACAATTCCCCAGGCTTGAATGCTCATCATTCAGGATTCTGTGTCCTGAGGTGAAACTTGAAGATCATTTGAGATGCAAACTCAGTGACTTAATTCTTCGTGCCCTTCTGTCTCCTAGCCACTTCCCATACCACTTCTTCCTTCCTTGCTCTCTTTCTCTTGGACAACTCTAGTTCCCTATCAAGCATTTCCTAAACATTTTTCGTTTCGTAACACCATCACTAAAAGGCAATGACCCTAAGTCTGGCAGTCAGTGTGGGCAGCCCCCTGACCACATCTCACAAGATTGGCTGAACTGGAGAAGGAGCTGGGAGGGAACAAATTCAGGACAGCCGCCTAAAGTGGCCAAGGAGCTATCCGTACCATATGACATCATGCAGGAGGAGAGTTTTGAAGGGGGAGTGAGTTGTTCTTCTTGCTCTTTTCCACTGCTCAGGGGGCTAGCTGGGCACTCATTGGCGGGTGGCGAGCAATTGCTTGTGCATCATTTGTTATATGCATTTGTATACATATGGTCATAACTATAATTCTTTGTATACATATAGTCATAACTATAACTCTTTTCTCTATCTTAGTAAACAATTTTATCTTAAGCCATGAGTTCTAGTTTGTGGTTGCTTTTATTTTTCCAATTATCTCCCTTATCCCACTGGGAAGGGGTGGTGCTTAGCCACAGGCTGTGTTAAACCATTATGCTGTGTTTGGAAAGTGATGGGGGAGAGAAGTGATGAGGAGGCGGCAGCTAGAGACATGCCCCTGTGCTCGGACATCAGTGCCCCGCTGGGTCTGGAAGCCTGATGTGCCTCTGCTGCTGCTGCTCCTCAGGGGACAGAAGCAGGGCTCCCAGCAATAAGTGCTCTGGGACTGAAAGAGCAAGAGGAGGCAGGCTCCCGAGGCCTCTGATAGAAACATGAGATTTACCAGCTGCTGGTGCTTCAGGCCTCTTTGAAAGTTTCAGGTTTTGACAGTGAGAGAAAGGGGACACACAGGCACACACAAGTGCTGAGAGGGGCACATGACATGCCGTGTCATCGTGGCACGACACATAAGGAGTACATGAAACCTACCTAAGCACATCCCTACTCCCACCTTTACCTCCTTTTCTGTCCTTTTGAGGACACTTACAAGGACTGACTTGTTGGCTGCAGGCACTCAACATGAAAAGACTGCTAATGCTCATTTAGTTTTGGTGTTTTAGCTGAAAGTCAAACACCACAGCACAGAATGCAGGGGAACAGCACTTATCCCAGTGAGGCCAGAGCTAAGCACAGGTAAGTGAACGGAGAGAGATGGAGGCAGAGGATCACAGAATCATAGAAAGGTTGAAAGGGACCTCGAGGATCATCAAGCTCCAGCCCCCCTGCCACAGGCAGGGCCAGCAACCTCCATATATTATACTAGACCAGGCTGCAAACAGGAGCAGATATGTAAGAAAATTGTGAGCGATGTTGGCTTAATAGGATCAAAGTAGTGCCAAGGAGCTAGAGCATGAGACCACTTAAAGGTTTTAAAATCTTCTCATTTTTAGTAATTTGGCTGTTTATTTAAACAAGATGAACTTGGAAGTTGTTTTAAACAGAGGTAGCATAGAATATTACTTTCTTTCTTAACGTTGTCTTTTTGAATTAGCCAAATATCTCATTACATAGTACAGATCTTCCATGAGCAGCTGCTCCAGTTTGATCTATATTGTAAGTTTTAACATGCGTGAAACACAAAGATGAGTTAGAGCAACGAGTTAGAGAACAGCTCGGTAATGAGCTGCTCCATCTTCATTTGCCAGCATGCTGAAGTAGCCAGTTGCTCTGTACATAAGACTCATTTCATTTGCCCTGTGTCTGCAGCTGTGAGCCAACTTTAGATAATGAGAGGTCATTGCAAAAAAAAAAATGCTATCTGAAGACTGAATCAGATGGTATCTCCAATCGCTAAACACAAATTCTAGTGTCTGCCACCCTCTGCTGGAGTAAAGGAGTAAACTTTTTGAGCAGCTGTGTAATGAGTGCTGGCAGATGCTGAGAATTCCCATAGCGTGCTGACGTTTTCAAGCAGAACAACAGTGCACCAATCCCTTTTATTTTGGAGAGTACTTTTCTAAATGGACAGGAGCGTGATGTTCATTGCTGCACCAGGAGATACTCAAAGACTCAGGATTTTTATAGCTTCTCCAGTAAAACGTTTATCATACATAGACTTTATTTTAAGTGTTCTGAATCCCTGTGAATGACTACAGGCAGTTTCTACTTTGTTATTTCTCTACAGGACCTGTGGGGTCACAGCATTTTGTCAGGTCTGGGGTCTGTCAGGTTTTGGCCACTGAGAGAATTTTGTATCACCTTCACGTTCAGCAATGTGATCTTGACACACAGATTATTCAAGATTACATGGTTATGATGGTTTCTTGTTTTGCTTTTCTTTCTTTTTTTTTTTTCATTCACTGATACACAGCAAACTGAATGCCAGAGCAGCACCAGAAGGGAGAGGCTCCAGTTTGTTTTCTGCTCTAAAGCCGTGCTCAGGATACATCCGGGACTTCTGTGCTTGTTGTTAGCTACAGAGAGGCAGTGCTTTGTTCCAGAAGAGCCACCCAGCTTCACATTGGGCCTATTTTTCTGACAGCTCACGGAGAACTTTTGAACCCTGGTCTATTAGGACCAGCAGTGCCCAGCAGTGTAGATGCGTGCCTTGCTTGAGCACATGGCAGATGCTGGCCTGGCACAATGGTACTTCAGCACACACCCACCAGGATGGAGGAGCTTGATGCTCTCTGGCACATGTGAGCCTCTGACTCCTGCAGACCGTAATTCCTATGGCTGCATGCTGCTTTGCTCTGCTCTGTACTCATTGCCTGCGGCTGGGCAGAAGTCCTGTCTGTGTGTGGAGTGGTACTTCCATTATTTTCTAAGCATTTTCTCTCAGCAAAGTTTCTGTTAACTGCTACTAAGCACACTGTGCTACGAAGCACAGTTGACTTTTGATTGATTTCAGCTTTGCTAGAATAATGTTAATTATGAAGTCTTCCTGTCGATTTACAGGAGGAAGTGTTTGGAAAGTGCTGTGGTTTTCCCCATGTGATGCTCATGGGTCAAAGACATCCATACAAGAGTAACACAGGTCTGTTTGAAATGTTGCTGGAGGCAGCTACATGCAAAGACAGCATCGGAGCTGAAATCAGTGGGTGCAGATCTGAGAGAGGAATGCTTGAAAAGTGGTTATCTTCTCAAGTATCTATGCATTTGGGGAGATGCTCAGTTTTAAATCACCCCCCACTTTGTATTCTCTGATTCTAGGTGTGGACTGAGATCACATTACCTCAAATTCCTCCCCCTGAATTACGATGAAGCTTTACTCTCAAAAAGCAGCTGGCTTCAGCCCCACGGGCTGCCTGCAGTCTCCGATCTGCAGCAAACATTCTGCAGCCAGAGAACACATCAGAGCCAGCTCTGCTCATTACAGCAGATAGAAAAACATCTCCATGCTCTTTTGCACTGCTTTCAGAAATGTGACCTTGGTTAACTAGGCCAACTACTTTTTGTAGGCAGGAATTGGCTTATCAAATGGTGAGTCATCACCTGTGACGTATTGTTTCAAATAAAGAAGATCTTTTAAATCTGTTTTGCAAACTGACAATAAAATCCTATTTGAGCTTTTGTACAGTGGAATGGCTGCTTGTGCTCTGCCTGCCCAGTCCTGCAAACTGCACCTACACCCACCACCTCATCCACTTACCTTACCCATCATAGCAACATTGTTCAATGTCTTTTTTTCTCGAGTCAGAAAGATACTTAAACACGTTCATTAAGCAAGAGCTTAATGAGACTATGATTTACTTTGTGCTTTCCTGGTGCTAGGGCATCAGTAAGCAGAGCACCGTGCAAACAAGTCCCACGCAGTTCAAGCAGGATGGTACCCCCAGCATGCTTTCTCTTCTGGTGGCAGGGACAGATGCATCCAGGTGTGAGGTAGGGCAGGGGTGGAACAAGGAGCAGGGGGGAGGGAGAGGAGGAGAAGAATGAGGAATGGGACAAAAGTGCCATTCATCTTGCACACTTTCCATTATTCGTGAAAGGTTGCAAACTGGACAGACAAGCTGCAAATGCACAATTGATCAGTTCACTCCCATGAGACGCTCCTCCATCTTCAGTTACTCTTCTTACTTCCAAGGCCCAGCGTCCATAGCCCACAGGATCAGGACATCGGGACCCTAAATATTATGAGTGTTCATTCCCGTGTACAAATAGAAATGATAGCTGCTGTAGGTTAGCAGTGTGTGCTGTCCTAGGCATAAATAGGTCTCTAGAGAAATCAATGCACAACGGGCTATTGCTTTACAATCACCTGGAAAGCATAAAATTTGGTCATTCACCAAGTGCAATATAGTGCGTTAAACTGAGAAATGCAAGAGTGGGAAACAGTTCTGGGCTAATACGGCTCTGGGGAGGAGGGTATAACTTGAATGTAACAGCAGCAAACAAACAAACAAACAAAAGAATAAAATAGAAAAATGTGCCTTGCTTTCCCATGAATAAGCTTATATAAATGACCAAGAAATACATTTATTTTATGCTGTGCATCTCAGGAGCTGCAGAAATAAATGTGTCTGAGAGAGAAGTCTGATTGTCTTATGAAACACGAGTAAGAAATCAAATATGAGAAACAGCTCTAAATTCCAAATGATAAATCTTTCTATTTATCAGCTCCATATTTCAGAGTGAAAATTAGGACAAATAATATTTTGACTAGTCTATCAATGTCCTTCCTTTTGCATCTATCATCTTGTTATACGAATTTTTGCAGGGGCTTTTAAGGATAACATTAATAATTCTCCTCATCCTTCCCACAAGAAGCCTATTTGCTTTGTGGATCCAAGGTGTGGATGTGAGATGTAAGATGTACTTCACGCCAGCACGGTGTCATGTCCACGGTGACCTGCAGCACACCGATCACACACGCATCATGTGCAACAGCATGGCTGCTGGGACATCATCTGTACATCTTTGTACTTTCAGCAAATAATGGCAGTGCTTGCAGCGAGAGGCAGACATTAGATGGCTCTTGAAATTATATTTTTCTTTACACTGAAGACATTTTTAGAAACACAGAATAGGAGTAAGAAGTATTGCTGAAGAGCATATCAGAGGGAAGCATGAAAATTATTTGCTGTAGATTAGGCACCTTTCCCTTCTATGTACAATCTCATGCATACCTCAAACCCCCTATCAGTGAATTTGGCACATACACCTATACCAAGGTTTTAGGAGTATCAAGGTCAAGAGTGTTAAATTTGACTTGGGTACTTCCAGCAAGAAGAGGGCACAAAGATAACAGCACACAGATATCACTGGATAAAGAGATTCCTTGGGGATCTCACACCATTCTCTGCTTCTTTAGCAATATGGCTGTAATGACGGACCTGCTTGATCGAGAAGTGACTGCACAGATTGCACAGGGAAATGGAGGCTCCTTGTGGGTCATCTGCAGTGATCTGTAGAACAGCTATTGCTGAAAAGCAAATGTTGAGATCTAGGTAAGCAGGAAACTGTGGCCTGGAGGTTATCAGAGTTGCACCATACATGAGGTTTAACAGGTCATTATGACAACCGGGTGCACCGGAGTCTGCAATTTACTGTAATGTCAGAAACAAATGAAAAGTTGTTCCCCTGGAGAAATTCTTGGTCCTGGATCACTATCGATTTCCAAGCCTGTTAAAGGTTTGAAAAGAAAACCAAAGAGCTCTCCACAACACCCTGAGACTCCAGTTGCTCACTGTAACATTTTAAAGCCAAAACCCCAGCTACCGCAGTCGAGCCACTCCACTTCTCCACCATCAAAGTTCCTTTTGAAAACTACTGGATTCAGTAAATACCAACAAAGCAACTTCCCTCCTCTTTCAGAGGAACAATAAAATTCTATTTCGTCAACTGAAGTCTGACAAATTAGACTAGAAAGAACTTCTACGCACAAAAAAAAAGCTCACAACCAAAATATCACAAAAAATAACTGAACTGCCAGGAAAATGTGGGTGTTCCTAAATGGCTGTAGCTTCCATGCATCAGCAAACAGAGCAGAGCAGACTGATGGAGAATTTTCTTTTCACACAAGATGAATGGACGAGCAAGAAACGAATAAGAGGTAGCAGTCTGAGTGACAGTTGGGCACAGACAAGTTCCCTTGTTGCTGCTGGTGGCCAGAGCCCATTTCCAGGAAGAGCAGCCAGGAGATGTGTTGAGCTGGGAATCAGACCTGTTGGAATCTCGAGGTTGAAAGCAGGAGTTTTGATGGTGCACCAGTTGCGCTGTGTTTCTTTGGAAAAAGAGGCATTAAATTAAAATTAGATTCCCTAATAGAACACAGGAACCACGTGAAATTCATTGTGACACAACTTCAAAAGCATCACAGATGAAACGTCTTTGGATCAAAGGTTTATTTTTAATGACACAGCACTGGAAAACATAAGTTACAGATGACTTTTTGATAAGGATACATTATATATCTTCATTTAAAAGGATTTGTGAAGGTACGCTGCATAAATACTTATTGTGAAAATATGTTTATTTCTCAGAGATTAATTTTGTTGTGTTTTTTTTTTTTTTTTTTTTTTATTCAGCCAATTAAATAAAAAACTATAGATGAGCATCGTAACAGTTCCCCTTCCAGATTATCTCACTGTAACTACTGCAGCTGGAAGAGGAAACCGAGCCATGCCTTCTCAAAGGTTTAGCAGCTTTGAAAATGATGTTATTCATCATCTCAGAATGAAAAATTCACATTACTAACACGGATACTGTTCAGTGTTTTGGCAATGGAGCAGCTAGTTTTGCTTTGGAACAAAACTGTTTCCTGTAATGCCAGACAGTGAGAGAGCAATGCATGTACTGATGACACTACACAGTCAAAGAACTACCATGAAATTGTTAAAATGCATATATACCCATATGCACTTATATATACACACCCAAGTTCCTGTGTATATATACTATGCATGTCCAAAAGTAACACTGAAAAACGTTGCAGCAGTTAATTATCTTTTTTAAACACATGAAACTTATAATAGTTTGACCTCATTACTACAGGATTACTAATTAAATTTTCTGCAGTGCAACTCAATACAATACACTTAGTGCAGAGAAGTTAAGGTTTTGGTATCAAGGAGGCTAATTTTGGATTTCATGGGAAAGGACCAAATACAGGATCACCATAGCTCTGACAAAGCACAAACAAACCTGTTGCCACGTACATGTGAACAAATAAAGGACATTTCTGTTTTTATTTGATTTTTTTTTTCACGCACTGCTTCAGAAATTGCTAGCTTAACTGTTTGCACTCATGCTCATTTTGATATGCTTCAACAATCTTTGTCTGGCACCGATCTGTAAACCATTAACAGCCTGAACTACAGAAAAAGTGGGCTCCTGTGTTTCAAAGAGGTGAAGAACCCACTGACTGAGCTTCAAACCACATTCATGTGCCTGTGAGAAGAACTATTCCAGGTGGCGTGTGAAGTTCTCTGGGAAAAGTCCTTTATAACTATTTGCATCTCTGTACTGAAGCCACTCAGATTCCTTAATGCCTGTCAACCAGCCAGCCTCCTGAAAGAGAAAAGACAGAGCATCCTCAGTGTCAGGTCTCTCCCATTTCTTTCTACATACTCCAAGCCCAGAGAAGTTTTAGAGCCATACGGCTAAAAGAAGTGGTGATTTGTTACACAGCATACTCTGATTTTGCACAGACTGTTTTCTCTGTTCTGCCATGGTTTTGTGAGACTGTGAGCACATTAGATGGCCTTTAACCCACCTAACCTCCAACTGAACTGAAAATTGGATAATCAGCCTCTGGAGTCATCCAGTGTCACAGCAAATCTGCATTTGTGCAAATGCATGTGGAGATGTTTTCAAAGTTCTCACAGCAATATTGGGATACTTACACAGTAAGAGCATAGCAGTGTGCTAGAATCATTATAGAATGCCACAGATGAGGGGAAAAAAATCAATGTTTTCATCTGATTTTTTTTTTTTCTGAGAGTTCTTTTCTCTCATTCCTGTATTGACAGTCAGAAGAAATAACAGTTCTTGTTTTCTCTGCCATCATAATTTCTAGAAACTAAAAGTCAGTTGATATTCAACTACCTTTTTCAAACATTCCTGGAAACTTTAGCCTAAGCCAGATCTTGACACGCAACACTGCAATCCAAACCCTCAGCAGCACCATCAATCAAAAGGAAGATTTCTTATTGGAAAGTGCTGGGTTCTCTTAAGTGCTATCCATTTCACCTGGAATAAAATCCAGTCAGTATTTTTTGCAGTGATCAGCCTGTTTTCATCTCACCAAATGACTAACTCTGTGCTTTGCTCCTTTTAAGAACAGGAGTCAGAGTAAAGTGATGATTAACAGGGAATTTCTAATGCTGATTCATTATTATTCTACTGAAAGTACAAAAAGAGATGGAGTAACTGGCAGAACATTTTTGAAGCTCACCTTTTGGAAAACCTGAGACGGAGGAACTGAAGTTTTCTACTATGGACAGAGTAGATTCTACTCAGGACTGAAGTTTTAATGGATAATAACTTCAACTCAATAATTATGGAAAAAAATTGAAGTCACTGGGTGGGATTAGTTGGCTTTGAACAGGGAGCACAGGCTGACAGCACCAGCCATGTCAGAATGATGGTTTTAGACAGATCAATTTTGCAGGAGAAAAAAAGAACCAAGATCAAATACTCTCTGTAAATCAGCAAAATATCCGGTAAAAGAGAAAAATTAAGTTTTATGGTGATGTTAAACACGAAGGGCAAATATGCACTGAGTAATAAAGATGTGAGCAGAATGATCTCAGAAACACGAATACATGGAGCTTTATTTTCTCCATCACTGCACACGATTTACTCCAATTAATGCTAATGGGCTTTTTGGATGCACACCACAAGAGAAAAATAATTAATGGATTCACCAAGTAAAGGTTATATATATTTATATTTATATATTGTATATATATATATACAAAACATTATAAGAAAAAATAACTGAAGACAACCTGTTTTTATATCCTTAAAGTAGGTTCTGCAAATACTGACAATAAAATCAGTTGAGCAGCCCAAGAGGTGTCACGCAGCACAGTTTGAATAAGAGAATCTGTCCCTACAAAAATAATGAAGTGTCCTAGTGAAAAGGAAAATAAAAATAATCTTTTATTCAGAAACAATAATAAAAAGGAATCAAAAACCAAAACAATTACTTGTCTCTTGTATTAAGAGAGAGTTCAGCTTAGATAATGAACAGTTTCTGGCTCTCCAAATACACACTAGACACTATCTGGGCATATTTTAAGAAATGCTCTTCATTCAGAGCAGAGCACCTGCTATCTCACTGTGCAGGATTCAGACCCCAACCTCCCAGCCCCTAGTTCAGTGGGATATTTTTCATCAACACTTGCTGCCACTGCAGCCACGAAGCAGCTCGTACTAATTGTACAAGGCGGTCTTCTCTTCAAGGAGTAGTCAAAAATTAATTCACTTGACTGCAAATCAATATAGCATGTGGAATTAAGTTGTTTAAAAATTAACCTGAAACACGCTGTTAAAACAAAATATCTTAAATGACATTGAGCTGTTGGGTTCTTGCATCAAAGACAAAGTGATTGCTGGTGCAGCTCAAGAGCACTGCTGTGTGAGGCTCAGGTTCCAAGAGGCACACAGGACATGTAGGAACACCTCTGTGCCATTTGGCTGCAGGACAGAACTGTTTGTGTGCAGTCTCAGTGCTCTCTCTGGGCAAATGTATATTTCTCCAGATCTCTGTGTAAAACTCTGAACATATGGGGAATATACGATCAGTTCTGACCCAATGTTACAACAAAATGATAGCAGGATGCACAATTTGTAAGCCATCTTCTGTATTAAGCCTACATATGTATGTAAGCCTGTATAAAACTCACTACAAAGTAACATAAAAGTGCCTAGAAAAATGTGCTGAAGTTGGATCCTGTTGGTAGTACATACCTGGGACTTTAGCTTAGTTAACTGTGCTGTTTGGTCACAAATTAAACCAAGTAAAAGGGCAAAATAAGAATGTTGGTGTTTTCTAACAGTAAAGATGTTTTGAATCAACATTTCAAATTAACTATAAGCAGTGAGAAGAAGACTGTGACAAAGGGAAACATTAACAAAAGAAATAAATAATCATGTTGTTACCTGATCGGCTGTGGTCTCAGAAGGAATTACTAGTACAATATCCCCTCGTTTTAAATTAAGCTCATCACTGTTAGCTGCCTCAAAATCATGCAGAACTTCAACCTAAAGGAAATACCAAATATACAGAAATGATTAAAATAGTGACATTGTGAAAAAAGGAAAAATGTACTCTTCCACTTGTTTCTTTATGGAAATATATGGCCATAGATACGTACATTCAAGTTGTTAATGTTCACATCAAAGCTTCTACTTATAGCTTAAGAAACAGGTACAGCTTCAGTAAATCTTCCTGAAACTACTGAAAGAAACCAAACATCCTTTCCCAAGGTTGCAGAATCCCACAGGTTATGCCTCTTGGACAAGTCCTGTTACATTATTCCTATCGTGCAAGGAAGTTGCTTTCATTTCCCACTATCATTACTAGACCTGAGGAGAGGGATGGCAGCATTTTGCTAATAAGCTTGGAAAAGAATCACAGGAAATGTTATTTCAGACCCTTACTTATGTTGTCTGCTAGATACTATTATTGGTGTAAACATCCCTGGAAATTAGAGTGAGGTTACAACACCGGTTTCAATATAAGATAAAAGAAGTTAATAATGGGAGCCATAACTCCTGTCTGTCCTGGAAAGAACTCCCATTCACTGGCAGATAGGAATGCCAAAAATATCTCTTTCAAAGAGGTGATTATTAAAACATTTGTGGAGTTAGTACACTGCCGTGAACAGACCATTGTAACTAAATAGCTCTTCCTCCTGTAGAGAGATACTACCCTAGTTTTCTCAAAGGCACAGACAGTTCCATGGTAACTCTGCAATAATGAAATAACACAGCATCGAGAACCAGATGGCAGTCATATATCCTGCCGCTTCTTATTTATGTTTGACTCAAGGAAGCGTGACAAAAAACAGAAGATGAACTGTGGCAGCAGGTCTGCACCAAAACTGCACAATACCGGTCACTCTAACCTTAATGTTATTCTCACTGTTTGCTGAAAATCTCGACCAATGAAATTGGATCAGAAAGAATGGCATATTTATGGACTGCTATGGGACTAATTAGTCTGAAGCATGCAAATTATAGTAGGGAGCATATAAAGTTCATCTATCCTCAAGGAGCGTTTCTCCTGCTCACTGATTCTGAAGTGAAAAGAACCTTGTGAACCAGGAATCTCTGTGGCTCTTACCAGCCAAGGAGAGAATTTCCCACAAGCTTCATTAAACTTTTCTGTCTGAATACCCTAACAGTTCGTAAGTATAGTAATACTAAGGACATAAAATGACACTTCAACTTCATTACAGAGAATTGTTGAAGTCCCATAGATTTCAATAGGGCTGGAACTTCCTCTACAGATTCTCAGGCCAGAAAAATGCCTTTTCGGTATTGGTAGCAAATGATCATATGATACTGCTGTCTAAATTGCTGGCAGTGGAATTTTACTTAAAAGATTCACTGTCAGTACTGATTTGGCGAGATGAAAGGAGACCTCTAATGATTCTTACAGCTACAGAGGGATGTAACCAACAAAATCCAAGTGCAGAAAATATATTTCTCAAAATTCATGTATGGAGAAAAAACAAAGGTTGGGTGAGTATATGCACATGCAAGCATGTGGCTGTGAAACTAGGCATCCTTTGGCCTCAGTAAACCATTGTAATGACTCAATTTTCAGACACATCCTCAGAAGCTAGATGTGAAAAGATGTCTAAAAGAAAAACAAACAAGCAGACCTTAAAGAGAAAGCCCGGTGGCATGTCAGAAGCTGTGTCTCCTGCTGATGAAGGCTGATCTCGAGAAGGTGCAGTCTGGATTTCTTCAGCTGGTTTCTGCTCACTTCCAACTTGGGAAGTTTCACTGTCAGTGCCCTGAGTGCCCATCTCTGCTGCAGCATCTTTGGACTCGTTCATGATCACATCATGTTCTTCTCCTTCCCCTTCATTGTTCGATGCTGGCTCTATTACGACTGAAGGGATGCTGCTGACCTTTTCCTAGGAAAAGAAATAAAATACAACAAAAACACCACAAGAGTATTTCGTACTTTATTTCAAGTTGAAAAACATGTTTCTTTACTTCTGCTGAAGGTCGGATTCTTACATCAAGACAGAGAACAATAATTGTGCAGAAAAGTAAAAGCTCTAAGAGCTTAGAGGAACACAAGGTGCAAAAGCAGAAGTGACCTGGACCTCTTTCAGGGCTGTCCCAGTGTCCAGGTGTGAAATCCATCATACACTAGAGCACCTTCAGGACTGAGGGAGGTTGTTGCCTAGAGCCATGGGACACACTACTGTACAAGACTTACTATGGGATGTTGAAGGGAGAAACCAAAAGCAGTGGGTGGATTGAGGTGATCTGGGGGGGAACAAGTGTGGGACAACAAAGGCACAGATAACAGCATAAATGGGCTGCTTGCATGTAAGTAGTGGATAGTTCAAATGAGTATCTGGCCACGTCCTGCACCTGATGAGTGTGGTCTGTCCTATCTTCTCATTAAGTTGCTTGCTAACTCTTTTCCAGGGTGAGGGCTGTCTTTTGTTCTTGCCCGTGTGTGCACTAGGGTCAGATCATGGATTGCAGGGCCTGTGTGCCCATCTGCCAGCTACATGAGAGATCCAGGTGCCAGCCACTGGAGACATTCAGGTGAGTGGACTTGAGTGACATCAGCATATATATACAAATATATATATTCTCACTAGTAGATCTCTACCCTGCTCAGCCAGAGAGGAGAACGTGATGAGGCTTCTGGTAATGCTTGTGTTTGTGCAAGTACCCCGTGTGCCTGTCTGTGATTTCCACAGCCGTCTGTGTATGCACAAATATCATGTCTGTGTGTGCTCTGTGTGTGCACTGAGAATACATGCTCATCCTCACTGCTTGTTGGACCCTGGGGGCATGGAGCTGCATCAGCCTTGCCTGTGCTGGGAGCTGCTGGATCTGGCTGGATTCCTCTAATGCTCACCCACACAACAACATGAGGTACCTGAGAAACATCACCCTCCTTTTCTTCTCCCTGAGGTTTGTCACCTTCAGCAGCAGCCTCCTGTTCAGTGGGAGCAGCACCCTCACCAGCTCCTGCTGCCACCACCACACTGTCTTCCACTGCCACTGCCCCATCTGCAGCACTCACCACCTGCAGAATAAAAGGAGAAACCTTTCAGGACACGAGCTGTGAATATCAGCTAGAGATATCCTGTACTCTGCGATCTCTTTAGTTGCTGCTGGCCCCTGGCTTTGGTTTCACTGGGGTTTCTCCTGACCCAAGGGGGAAAGCAGCACCAGAAGCTGCCATCCTATACCTGAAGCACCATGTGGGGAGCACAGGGGTAGGCTTGCACAACAAAGCTGATTTACAGGCAGGAGAGGGACATTTACAAAACCTTCCTGTCAACATGCAGTAGAGTTTCAGATGGGTATTGCTAGTGTAGGAAAAATTTCTCAAGGCTCATGTGTTTTCACTGTCTCTTCTTTCTCACAACAGGCTCCTTCCACTGCTCTCTGTAACAGTTATGGGACTGCATTCTCAGGGCTGATTTGCCTCCAAGCAGTTCGGTGTGAGAAATTCCCTGCAGGTTCAAGGTGAGTTGAAGCTTGGCAAACTGTCCCGAGGTCCACTGTGCTACATAAAGTCTGTTCTTAGGAACAGGCTGCAAGTCTTCTCCAGCTGCTGTCTCCAATCTCTAGACCTGGACTGCCTTCAAGAGCATTGCCTTAGTTAGAGTCCTTTTGAACAGAGATGTGCAACTTGGGCTATATTAGCTGAAGCAAATATACTCTACAGCTAGATAAAGGTTAGAAATATTCAGATGTCATCAGGTATTAGAAAATGTTAGCCTATAGCTAGGCCAATTTAAAAAAAGAAAGAAACGTAAATAAAGACCCAAGTAGATTTGATATGACTGAATCATTCGTCATTAGTCTGTGTTGAAAAGTTAGTATGCATTTTATTTCAGTTATTGAAAGGTGAATAGAAAAGTACCTTCCTAAAGGCCATTGTTAAATCCTTCCTCCAGCAGAGATAATTTATGTATCACCCTAACATTTGTGTTGGTATATACTGGTATTTGTTTACAGCGATATACTTGAGTTTACTGCAGATTAATCCTAAGGCTTGGATGGTGAAGGTAAATAAAAAACCCACGTTCTGTCAATTCAATTAACTTCAGGAAGTTTTTAACACTAAAAAAAAGCTATTTTCTAGGTACCAATGTCAAGCTAAGTTTAGCAGAAATTCAGTTAACAGCCTGATGCTCTGTTTTCTCAGTTTGATTTTCCACCTATGAATGAGACTAATGCAGCTATCTGAGCTCAACTTGAACTGCCTGCATTTGTTCACGATCATTCTTCAGTCATTTTGTTTTAGCTATATCTACCCCAGTGACTGATATTATCTGCTATGATAAATAAATTCTTCTGCAGTCCTTGAAAGCAGAAAATACTCCAGTGTTTTGCAGCAATCACTGGAGAAATTTTAGCTTCAACTAAAAATTCTGCTAGGGAAGGATGCTCTGTCACAAACAGAAGTAATGTCAAAAGACATGGATGAATGTTGACAATTTCTCCTGTGACTTGTAAGGCATGCAAATCTGTCTCACAGAGTATTACCACTTTAGCAATCTTGACCCAGGCTAGTATTCAAATAAATAGTGGATGTGAAAGCCTTGGAAGAGACCAGTATGAAAGAAGGGGAACAGAATGCATATCAGATTGATTTTATAACATGTGCTTCTAACAGCATGCTGCAGAAATTGATCTTGCTGTCTGTTGTGATTAGGATCAACATTTATTTTCTACTTATTGGATTTGTATGGCCAATTTTCTTTTACTGCGGAGGAGAATTTTAATTTACATGAGTCAGCTCTCAGATAGTCAGCACTGAAAGGGAGATGCTCTCAACAGCTGTAGCTGTAACTCACTGCATGTACAACACATTCACATATGCAGAACTGTGTATTTCCTGTGTCTTAGAAATCCAAACCAAAGCAAGATGGGTAATTAAAAAATGACTTTTACAAAAGCATGTGTCCTAGTGCTGAATGAATCTCACTATTAGTATCAAATATCTTTGATTAAGAAGAAGAAAAAGAACTAAACTAAAAAGAGGGAGGCTCAATTCCACTGAAATCAGAACAGCAAGAATCCCACACCCAGCTACAATGGGCCACGTACTTGCAGGTATTTCCTGTCTTCATTTTGAGAACCTGTTTTCCGTAACATTACACAGACTAAGAGTATCCTAAACTAGCTACCTACAGAAGTGTTACTGAAATTTGCACAGCCATGCAGAAGAAGAAACGAGGGTCATCCAATATAATGAAGGCTGTGATAAAAGAGCCACACGACTTTTAATTGCAGTAAAAGTGAATGCTTCTTTACCCAGGATGCAGCTGGTTGGATTATCCTCTAATTAACACCACTGTCAGCTCAGTGCAATGCCACAGATTCAGCAGCAGCAAGAGTGAGGCCATGAAGAGGAGGAGAGCTACCAAGTCTGCAGTTGGAGGTCTGGGAGGAGCTCACTGAGCTCTCCCTGTGTTCCAGAGCTGAAGATCTTGCTCCATGGCTTGATTTAGAAAAGGACTGGGTAATTTTTATGACAGTTAGTCATAATTATAGCTAAGCCACCTAATATAAGATCAAGAACTAACTATCATGCTTTAGTGAGCACACCAATTGCTTGACAAGTCTTGGAAGGCTTTTGGAGTAATACTGAAGAACTGGTTATGAACGTTGCATCAGAAGGACAGTCCTCCACTGGAGCCAGGATATCATCTTAGCAAACAGCTTGATCCCTGACAGCATCTCTTCTGCATTCAGTAATACTGCTCCTCTAAACAGGTTAAACTTACCAGATAAAAGTTACTTTATGAGGGCACGTTGTTTGGAAAACAGAGGAAAGATGCATTTCAAAGGCTTAGCCTTTGTGCTCAGGGGTTAGCAAGGCGTTCCTTGGCCCAGACTTGGTAGTGATAAGACAATACTAGAGAAGCAGTGCAACTCATTTGCAGCACATCAACACCTGTAGCTATAGAAACTGGGTTTGATCTACCTCTCCCATCCTGTAAATTCTATTTAGTATAATTCCCCTGGCTTCTACACAGCAGGCTGTTGAGGAGTATGGCACCAGTGAGGCAGGGCTACGGGTCACAGCAAGAAAGCAGCCCATGGTAGTGGGACATCATCCTGGCTCAGCCATGCTGCCGAGCAGGGACAGCTGCTGGCTGCAAATCTTGCTTCCCTGCAACACAGGGTACCCTGGGTAGCCACAAAGCATGGACATATCCCAGACTGCAGAAGGGCTGATGCCTGTTTACATCAGTGTAACAAACCCAAGCTTGGACAGCTGAGCCTACCATGAAGCCAAAACAAGTAGAAAACAGTTTATAATCTGTTTGTATATGTTGTGGCACTAAGAGAAATAACATAATCAAACAGTTGGTCAGCTCTTTGAGATACAGATTCTAAGCAATTATCAATGAGGAATAACAATTTCTTTCGCATTCCCTACTTCTCTTCCTGCATTTAATAGGTAACTCTTCTTCCTGTGCTGCTCTCCATGCCCACTCGAAAACATTACAGTTTCAATTCTGTACAAAAGGATTCATAGTGTCTTGCTTTACATAAGCAAAACACAACCATACAACCCTTAGATTTCAACATGCCCACCTAAAGAGAAATTATGTCACCAAGTTTTTCAGTTGCTTTGTAATTTACCCAATTCAATGCCAGATTTGTATTTTAGAAAATGAACTTGTAGCATGATTATTTTATTTATATTTATATAAATATTATTTATAACAAATGATGAATCAAAATTCCTTTTCTTTTTTTGAAGATGTTTAGAGGAAGGCTAGACAAACAAATTCAAGGAAAATGTAAAAGCTACTGTGAATCTACGCAGCATATTCTCTCTTTACCACAAATATCAATTGAAACAGCATTATGCCACTTTCTGTTCATGGATCTGTATTGTTTTCTGTCCCAAAATATTTATCTGTCTGTACTGCTGCAACAGTCAGTTTCTAAGGTAGGTCTTGCACTGAATGAGAAATGTTCTGGTACCACAGCTGGGTCACAGTCATATTGTATTGTCTGCATATTGATAACATGCAAATGTCATATATATATTTTTGCCATGCTCCTCTTGAAGATATTAAAGCAAAACCAAATTCCTGAGGCTGTTCATATGTACCTCGCTCTCTTTCTCAGCAATTCCAGTTGTCTCCTTATCCCCTGCCTCGATACTCTCCTGTATAAAGAGGAAATATGGTCATCATCTTACTCATGCTGAGGGAATGACTGCAGAGAAATTGGCATTAATCAAGCTCAGTGGAAGAATGGCATGTATGGGATGCAATGAAATGAATGGTGGGAACTAAATGGGATAGTATAGAGTGAGTGGAAAGATTCTCGCTGCTATATATCTGAAATAAAAGTAGCTATAAGACAAAAACAGAACAAAACAAGAACACAGCAAAAAACACGAAAAATGAAGCCTGTTAATTATATAATGATCACCACACTGGAAGTGCTGATGTTAATTTTATTTACTTCTGCTGTCAGTATTCTCATAATAGCACCACACTGGATGAATGTTTTTATTAAGCAACAATCCAGAACACTGCTGACCTTACAGTTTTCCAGCTACCTCAAATTTCTCCCACCCAAGACTCAGAATGTTCCCATCATAACCTGCTGCTGCCCCTGTAACTCACCAGTTTCCAGGAAAACTTTCTAAAACACTTCTTCCACACACGTTGGGCTGAAACACATTTAAGGGCATTGTTCAAAGAGGTGGGTCACAAGGTTCATCAGCTTTTGCAGAATCACTTTTCTCTAGGTCCATACTCAGTTGTACATGCACTGGGTGCCCGACATTTAAAACATCAGACATGTGTCAGTGGCTCTAAATCTGGCACCCACAAAGGTGTTCAAGGGATCAATTGCTCTGAACAGTAAGGGGCTCACCCCAAACAATACTTTTTATAGCACAGATGATATCTAACACAAGGTCCTTTTCTACAGAAGCTGTAAAACTGCATGAGTTCCAGGTTTTGGAAGAGGAAAAAATGTACAATCTCCTAAATCCTGTGGGACAGTTGTGCCCTTGCTGGTTTCCAATTCTACTGCAGCATTTTGGGATTTGGTCAGCAACATCCCTTCTGCTTGAGCTTGGATTCAGTTTTGGCTATTGCTCAGCCTAGATCAAGAGGTTCAGGTCTAGTTTAGGTCAACAAACAGTCAAAATGGCTGTAATTGATGTCTCGTTTGGAATACTTAGAAGTGCTTTTCTCTTCTGTTCAGTCTTGGCTTCCTGCAGATTGCAGGGTATTTCTAAAGATGCTTTTCAGAGGAAAAGTAAATCTAAGCCCCCTTATAGAAATCTCTTTCTCTAATAAATGTTGAGGCTGCTGTGCCAACATGCATATGTCAAGTTTTTCAAAAGCCCTGTAAGGGTGAAGACAAGTCATGCAAATCTATTTGAGTGCAGGTAGATCAGATTGCCATCTTTAGCAATTGTGATCAGGCCTCAAGTGCTCAGTCTCCAGCTCACTGCCTCCACACACCTGCCACACCAAAATTCCTACAAGTTTCACAGAATCACAGAATCACCCGGGTTGGAAGGGACCCCAAGGATCATGTAGTTCCAACCCCCCTGCCTGGCAGGGCCACCAAACATCCACATTGAGATCAGGTTGCCCAGGACCCCGTCCAACCTGGCCTTAAACACGTCCAAGGACGGGGCATCCACAACCTCCCTGGGCAGCCCGTTCCAGGGCCTAACCACTCTCCTAGTAAAGAACTTCCCCCTAACATCCAACCTAAATCTTCCCTCCTTCAACTTAAAACCATTTCCCCTAGTCCTGCTGTTGTCAGCCCTTTTGAAGAGTTTACTCCCCTCCTGGGTGTAGGTTCCCTTCAGGTATTGATAGGCTGCAATGAGGTCACCCCGCAGCCTTCTCTTCTCCAGGCTGAACAAGCCCAACTCCCTCAGCCTGTCCTCATAGGGGAGGTGCTCCAGCCCCCTGATCATCTTAGTCGCCCTCCTCTGGACCCTTTCCAAAATCTCAATGTCTTTCTTGTACTGAGGGCTCCACACCTGGACACAGTACTCCAGATGGGGCCTCACAAGAGCCGAGTAGAGAGGGACAATCACCTCCCAGTTTCATCTGAAGTTTCATCTGAAATGCTTGCATGTTATTTTGTTTAATAGAAGGATGCTGAGTTATAGCCAAACTTCACATCACTCATGTGTTTCCTAATCTAATCTTCCTGCAGTCACCTCATAAGACCCAGACATGTCCAGATGCCAGAGCAAAGCAGTTGCTGACAGCAGTGTTACCATGGAAACCCCTCATAGCTTTACCCTGTTAAAATTGCAGTGTTACATAACCTTTTCTTTCATATATATAGGATTAATTCTTCTTTCAAGCTGCCAGCCATGCTGTGAAGACCTGATTTTTATGTTAATTTTAAAAGAGACTGTAGAGGGTCTTAAACAGAAAAAAATCCCACGAGCTTCAACTGCAAAACATAATTATTTCTTACTCTAGCAAAGCATGCATGCTTGCTGCAGCATGTTGCTCTTTTTTTTTTTTTTTTTAAACAGGAGATGTAAACAAATATTTCTATTGCCTCATAAAAGCTATGTGTCTAATGGCAATGGCAAGTTGGTACACAAACTCTTTTCTGACTTTCAATATTAAAAAGTACTGATTTTCTTCAATAAGCTGTATTTAGAAGTCAATTTGCCTTCAGAAATGAGCACTGCTCTATGTCAGGAATGTGTTTGTCCCTACCCTTCTCTTATCAGTAACCTGGAAACTCTCTCCCATAAGAATTCCATCAACCAAGCTTACAGCTTGGGCCTCTTTACAAAATTTGATGCATTCATACATGTACTTTTAAATGAGGGCTCTTTTCAAGCACCACTGGAAGCAGATTTTTTTGGGTAAAGAGAAAGGTAAGGAGAGTTGCCCTTACTTCTTAAGGATTATTTTGTATTAGTAAAATTAGCAGCACTGATCTTTTGATTAGTTAGGAGTTGGGATGGTAAGGATGACCAAGTTTTAGAAGGGAAGCACGGTAGTGCAATTCTTATTTTTATGCCACACGAGGCGTAAACGCCTAGTAAATAGGATTACTGAAATAATGCCTAAGTAATGCTGCAATTCCATAAACAGAGTGCAATCTGCTTCTGCTGACTTAGAACAGAACAGTATTCTACATCAGTTCTCTCCCATTTTTTGAAAGAAATATTTTATCTTTAAATGGCCTCATACTCCAACGCTGTACCTGTACTTGGCTCCATGCTCAGCTTTCGGACACAGCTGATCACTCTTCTAGATCTGAACATTTTAAAACTCCCAGATTATATTATCTGCAGTTTGGGTGCCATGGATTGTACCTACGGTGGGATTCAACCATAATTAGACATCTCTAAGCTGAAGGCTCTTTCTTGGCCTCTGTCATTGTTCAGTGTCTGAGAGAGCTTCCAGCTGTAGTTTCAAATGTGCCTACACAAAGCTTTGAAAATCACTGTGTTTAGCTGAGTGCCTGACTAATTTAATGAGAAAATATTAAAATCCAGGCAAGAATCAGACCCAAAGCACAAAAAGGCTCTTTCCAAACCAATGAGCATACTGGAAGTCAAAAAAGCTGATCTCTGAGTAATGCTGTGAACTCTGGGTGCAATATTTCACAGATAGGAGAACGAAATAACAAGACTTCCTGTGATTTCTCTTTGTTCTGTACACCTGTCATCTTTGCCTGACTTTGAAAAATTGATCTGGTGAGAGGGATATTATTATTTGAAACTGAAATCAATCAGTGGTTAATAAACTGTATCTTTTAGACTGCATCCTTTGGATTTTATGTACTATGGAAATAAGGAAACAAAACAGTTTCTGTGGGCAAAAGTCCATGCAAGGACTTTTTACCATGGTTCGCTTCAGCTCTTCTGGTGCACATGGTGATTCTGTCCTTTTAACTGTCAAAAATTTTGTTCCCTGCAACCAAAATAAGAATCAATGGTTGCCAGCATCTAATAGAAATTTTATTTGTTCTGTGGCACCGATGGATCAAGACAAGAACATGTAATAAGATTCCATGTAGCAATTAAGATGAGCCCTTGGAATGAAGTGTTTGGCAATACGCTTCAGGCAGATCATGAAACTGTAAATAACAGAACCCAAAACTCCTGAGCAGGGAATTGTACCCTATTCTCTGGCCTACCCTCTCCTCAGTTTAAATGAAAGCCCTATCAGAAAATTTACTCAAAGCTCCTGCAACAGCTAATGAATGCCGTACATTCTACGAATGAATGTGGTTTGACAGTAAATTCACCACAGAAAAATTGTGCTGATTAGGGGCTGTCACCACAGACTTGAAATTACTAAAATCAATAAAAGATTCCTATCAGAAAGATATTATTAATATTTCACCACTCCACTTTTAAGTAACTCATCACTCGTAAAGTGAATGAATGCTGAACTGCTGCTGAGAAATGACATGCTTTCCTATTTTGCATCTCAGTGAAACTTCCTTAGCTTTGATCACAGTTGTTGTTAATCCTGATGTTCAGGACTCTCCTTTGCAAGTCCTGGAAAGCAATTCCTGAAATAATAGCCCCTCAGAGCCAAATGAAGAATAATTCTACTTCTGAATTTATAAGAAATCAACACTGAGCTTATTTTCCTAGACATCTCTTCCAAATTGGTAAAGACAACTTTGTATTCTAAAGCTAACAAAAAAATGAAAATAAACCTAGTCAGAACTGTCTAACTTCTATTTAACGCCTATGATCTTCCTCCTGGATTGCCACTGACTTGCCAATCTCTCACACTGTCTTTCTCTCCCTGCTCCCAATAGCTCTGCAGCCATTTGGAGCATGAAAGAACATGGACTGAGAATGCCTCAGTGATGGTGAGGCAGCAAAAGGGGTCACAGGACAGGGCCAGTGACACGGTGAGTGACAGGACCAGACAGGATGAGTGGTGCTGCACCCCAGCCTGCCATCTAATTAGCACCTCAGACACTGAAGATTTTAGAACTCTGTCTTAGTTCAAGAAAAGGAGTCAGCTTTCTTTTAGAAAAAAATATTTCCATCACAATTTTTCTTTCCTTCATTAAATCCTTGCAGAAAAAACAGACTGAAACCATACAGAAACAACCTTTTAAGCTTCTTTGATATCCGTTCTTCACTTTATTTACTGCCACTCAGTAGAGTGAGTACTAGAAGAAACCTCCTCACCAATGACTGATGTCCCATCCTTCCTCTACTCACCATCCTTTCTTTCTTCTTTATTCCAAACCATCAAATTTACTCTGTCTAGCCATGAAGGATTTCTGACAACAGTCTGTTGGAACAACGTGCTTCAGATAGACAGTTTCATTGTTTGTTTTACTATAGAGTTGACAAGTTATTACAGTGATTTATACCAACTCAAAAGAAAACACTCATAGGGGAAAAGCCTGATTCACATTTGATGCCAGTTTTTAATCCAGTGACACAGTTGGAACTATCCAGGCAAACTCATCTATCTGTCTTTGAGAAGTTCTTTAAACTACAGCTGTACTCCAGAGCCTTCTGCTGAAGACAGTTTGCGTGGCATCATGAGTGGCTTTTGCACTGGTCCAACACCACCAGCACACAACCAACCTGACACGGGTTGAGTAGAGCTTCAGACCATTTCCAAGCCACTCCTTGGTTCTGTCTGTATGCTTTCCTAATGCTGTTCCCCTCTGTTAATAGATGTCGCAGTCAGGCTTGCAGTGCCTGAGCCATTGCCCCTAGCAGGAATGTGAAACACAATCAGCTCCACAGAAAGATCCATGCAATGCTATATATCTGCATATCTGATAAGCCTTTTGTTGATGCTCTTCACTGACCTCTGACTGCCTGTAAGACCATTCAGGTGAACTTCCAGCTAAAATGCCAGTCTTAAAAGCAATGACATTTTAGGACCAAAAGGAGCAAATGTTGCTGGAGAGGCATGCTGTGACACAGCTGGATGCTGACAAAACCAGCCATAATGAGGGACGGAGAGGATGGCTGAAATACAGCAGGCACATTCACTGTGATGAGAGATGGCTCAGATGAGGCTGGGAGATGGACATGGAGGACAGATCACTCACCGCAGCCTGCTCTGTTGGCTCATCTGGCTCAGCAGGGATGGCCTCCTTTTCCACAACAGCAGCAGTAGGGGTTTCCTCGACCCTGAGTTCCCCAGGTGGAGCTTCTTCAGCCTCAGTCTTTTGTTTTATTGATTTTTAAGTAAACAGTGGAAAATTTGTTGAGGAGCACATGACAGTGGGGAGGGAAAAAGGGAACGGGAGCTCTGCCTGGCATTACAGTGCTGCTTCACTCCTAGCAGACTCAGTCCCACATGGCTTTGCCAGGAAGAGGACAGCCTTACATTACTAATGATCATCTACAGAGCATCTTCATTCTCAGTGTCCTGTATATAAACTGAGTCAGTCCTATCCCTTGCAAGGAAAGAGAGTGCTAGCTTCCTGAGTTACTGAAAGCAGCAGCAGAAATGGGGAAGAAGTAATCAGTTTGCTCAGAAATGCTCTAGAAAGTGAGGGCAAAGTGAGGAGTGTCCCAAATTATGATTTCAAATATGATTTTTTTAAATTATCCCCTATCCCCCTAATTCCACTAGTTCTCAGACAAAAAGATCCCTTCTCTGTTGAAAGTAAGAAACATTTTGCAGACTCTGTTTTCACATAGGCAAGTACTGACTGCATGAATTCTGACAATGAAAATCATAGAATTATAGAATGGTTTGAATTGGAAGGGACCTTAAAGACCATCCAGTTCTAATCCCCCTGCTATGGGCCACCCATTAGATCAGGATGTTCAGGACCCAGAGGCATTCAGAGCTTCTTTGGGCAGCGTGTTCCAGTACCTCACCACCTTCTGAGTAAAAAAAAGTCATCCCTAGTTTCTTTTTAATGCTTATTTCATCCTGAGATCTGAATCACCTACAAAAAATCACCTACATTTATCAGGCATGCTTCTGGAATTCCCACCCTCTAAAATTCAGGCCTATGCTTATTCTTTAGGAAGTGTATCTAGTAAACATCATCAGTCCCACAAGATGTTTGGTCCTGTAGCAAAATAGCTCCCAGCAAAAGTACTATTTCTGCTAGGGACAAAACCTTGCAAACACATGCACAACTAAAGGAGAGAGCTGCAAGCTGTGCTCAGCGTATTCCATTTATAAAGATGGCTGACTCAACCAGATAAAATAACCCCAGTAGATTAATTTGCCATGAACAAATTGCTCAGCATAATATGAACCTCAAAAGCTATCCAGCTGCTTTGCAGTTGATAAGATGCAGCTGGGTAGATGGTCTTCTGTAATAAAGAGACATCTTCCATGAAATTCTTAAAAATACTAAAATCTTCTCCCTGATATTTTTCAGAAAACAACAACAAAACAAAACCAAACAGAAAAACCCACCACCAAAACAAAACATAACCTTTCAATTCTTTTCTCATATATTTCTTTAGCAGGCTTATTTTTAATGAGGCATATAGAAGTCTGCCTAAGCAACACCTTCAGGATTTGGCAAAGAATAAAGAAACATTCATGATATTATACCACACTGTGCAGAAGTCTGTCTTGTGTGATAATACCAGTTCCAAGGAATTTCACAAAGAAAAAACATGATTGTAATGAGAAACAAAAGACAGATTTATCCCAGGTAAGATGTCTAACGAGTTTCCTGGGGCTTAATACTGGAAGAAACTTTGAGGCTTAAAATCAGAGGTAATATGTTACAATGCAGATTGTACTGATGTGCTTTGAGTCACTTGTGGACAAGCAATCTTTAGACTACCTGCCACATTTGAACTACAAATAAAAATACTCAAAATGCTCTCACAGTATTCAGTAACCAAAGTCACATTAAAAAATAGTATCACTCTTCTGCTCTTCAGTAACGGCAGCGTTCACCCAGCAATGCTGCCACTCCATATCCTTAACTCAGGCTAACCGAGGACAGCAAGAGGAACTAAGAAACCACCAAAGTATGATCACTTTCAACAATATTCCCACCCCTTAAAAGATGGTACCTACTAAAATGTGGAAGATAGATAAAGCTGCAGTAATATTAGAGGTATGCATACCGACATTACACGTGAGCACTTCCTTGCTGTACACTGGACCACAGTACTCATTCTTGCTGCTTCTTAAGTGCAATAAATAAGTAAACTGACTGTACCTTCAAAAATTGAAAGTATCTAGGGCATCCTGTTTTTCCTTTTTTGCAGTGCTATCCTTGTGAAAGACTTTCAGAAAGTAAAGGTTTACAGCTCAATGGTATACCCACCTATTCTTTCAGGTCAAGATGTAATGAATTAGAGGATGGAAAACACCCATGTTTTTGTATGAAGGAGCAAATACTTTTCTACAAAGAATAAAACAGTACCCTTTTTTTTTTTACACAACATTTAGAAAGGAAGCAAAATCCACCACTTACCAGAGTCTCTGTCACATTCTCATTTGACTGCACTGTAAATGCTGCGGTATCCTACATATGGAAAATAAAAACAACGAAGCAACAGTATTTTACATGGGATGTATCTAGTAAAGACCTGATCTTTTATGGCTTACTCAGGCATAACCATCAGTAACTGAGCTTAGATGGAAAAATGATAATCTAAATAGGTATGAATATCAATATTAAAGACCTTCCTCTTTCAAACGTGTTCCACGATTCTAAAATGTTTTAAGTTATTCAAATCAGCAAAGAATCCTTCACTGAATACAAGCAAATTGCAAGGACTTCGCTTCAGGCACACTGCAGTTCTAAATAGCGAATGCCAGAGTTTTATTTTGCCAGACTGCACGTGCATGGGGAGTGCACCAGCTCTAAGTTACTTACACATCTTCTGGATTCTGGGCTTTTATTTGAATAGTGCATACACTGCTAAGTAGAGATGTGAAGCTTTATATGCATTCATAAGGCACAGAAGCTGAGAACAGATTTTCCAATGTCTTATTCAGAAACAATTCATTTGGAAGATGCTTTTGTTTGTTCCTACTGTGAGGGTGGGAAGGATCAGACTTTTATTTCACCCCCAGGTGAACACTTTCCCTTAAAGAAAGTGGTGGCAGCTTTATATTTTAGCCCTTCCTTCTGAATACTTTACTAATGTAAAAGGCCTGTAGCAAAATCATTAAGTACTGAAAGACTCGTTTTCAGCCTTGCAGACACCCAGCCTTTTCTGTGTGCAAATCTAAAAAATGGTGTGCAGAGCATGCTGTGGGTAAGCCAGTCTCTGAAAGGCTGCTGGAATTTAAGAAGGCCCCAGATTATCTGCATTATCACTTGGGATGGGGACCCTGGAATTTGAGAGCATAAAAGTGTACTGCACTGCTGCAGTGCCTTGTGCAGATTCTCAGCATTATCACAGCAGTAAATAAACAACTCAGATTTAATTCCCAGACTAAAACGTCCTCTAAATGAAAACAAAATTGCAGAACCAAATAAAACTCATTTCACAAATACATGAATACATAGAGTCACTGAACAGGTGTGAAAGCTATGAGGAAGCCATGCTTTACAGGATTTTGAGATTGTTAGAAAAATCCCAAAAAGAGAGTAACAAAAATACTAACCCAGGTCTTTCACACAGAAAATAAGAAGACAGTCCTGCTAAGTTAGTGGGAGTTTTCCAATTAAATTCAGTTAGGCCAAGAGGGCCAAGAATATTAGCAACCTTCTAGGAACATCCAGGAAGACTTTTTGAGGGCAGACAAGTTCAGGATTTGTGTCAGCATGACATTATTGTGCAGCTGGTCTGCAGAACAGAGTTTTCAAAACTGTGCAGCCAGTCTTAACCTCTTCCCAACAAAAAAGAAAAAAAACCTCTGAAAATTTGCTTGTTTCTTACCTGTGCAAATCCATTAAATGCCGTGCTGGATGCCTAAGTAGAAGTGAAGATCAGAACAAGTTATCGTTTGTTTACTAAACGAGAACATGGATAAAACATTTCTATTTGCAAAATAAAAACAGGCCAGACATAAAACAAAATAAATAAATAACAAAAGGAAGGGCAAGGCAGAAAGATACTTGATGACAGTGCTATTCGATAACAGATTTCACAGGCTTAAAGAGAACACCAAAACGAATAAAAAAGCGGAGCGGCTTAAGTATTTTTGTAAAAAGAAAAAAGACTGGAGATGCATTTAAAATTATACATATAAAGTACAAAAGCTGTGAGACACCGTGTGCCTTCACAGTGTGAAGCTTCATTCACCTTTTTGAGATGCATTTTTGTCAGCCTGCTTCATTACACGGCTGAAGGGCACCATACTACACAGTTGCGTGACAATTTTTTGAACAAGAATTGCAAGGGCTTAGGAGGGGTAGCAGGAAACACACAGATGGATTGGTTTTAGACGACAAGGTTATGCATGACCTAAGGAACTCTTTGTCTAGACTAGGCTACACACTGGGGTAGGTACCTCTTCTTTATCAGCCTCAATTTCTTGGTACAACAATCCATATCTCCGGTTAGCAATTTCATCTTCAGATAAATCTGAGTTGTTGGTCTCATTGTCTTTAGGACTAGTTGAACTCTCGGTGCTAGCATTTCGGGAATTTCCCATTTGAAACAGAGCCAAGGGTCTAACTACCTCATTGCTAAATCCAGCATTGCCAACACTTGCCTGCTCCCCAGGCAAACCTTGTTTTATTGGTTCCTCCTGAATTTTACTGCTTGTGCTTGCACTTACTTCTCCCCAGATGTTATCAGTCCCTCCCAGGTCCTGTGTAGACCACTTATCACTAATGCCTAACCAAGCATTTTCCATGTTACCTTCCTCTGAGTCTTGCTGCTTGGGGAAAAAGGGCCAATTGTCCAGTCCATTGGCTTGGCCATCTGACATATTAGAAAACCCCCAGGAATCGTTAGTAACTGTTGGATCCCAGTTTGCCAGCCAGGGGTCTGTTTCCAAGGTTTCAGGAACACCACTGCTATGAGGATGCTCTTCAGTGGCTGCTGCTGCTGCCCTACCTGTCATTTGGTCTTCTCTATTATCTAGGCAAGGATTACCACAGATTGTGCTAGCAGCATGAGGTGCTTCGGGCATCAATTCTTGTGGGCACTCTTTGTCAGCAGCAGCTTGACTTTCATTGGTAGCACTACCATTTGGGAGGATGCTGATGCTACTGTCTTCAGCTTCTTTACCAGACTCTTCTGCAGTGAATAATTCAGCATCACAAAGAATGTTCCCAGTATTTGTATGGTTCTTTTCTGTGTGGTCAGTGACCATCACATTTATACCCTCTGTGGATGTATTCTGTCCAGTAACATTGTCAGCTTGGTTTAGGCCATCCTCAAATATTGTTTGATGGTCCTGATTCCAGATACCAAAGACTCTCTCAGGTTCATTGCCAGTGCTTTCTGTAGTTTTACTGCTGTCCTCTACTACTTTGTTCCCATCTTCCAACCCTGTGCTCAGTAATGGTTTTTCTGAATTTGTCTCCTCAATGACATTTACTCCTTTGAATTCTTTTTCCCTAGGGATTTCTAAGTTATCAACACTAGCTCTTCCAGCTTCCCCACTGCTAACTTCCAACTCTACCTCAGTGCTGACTTCTGAAGTTTCACACTCTGCCTTAGCTAAGCACTTAGGAAGCTCTGCCTCACTATTTCCTTCCATATCACCACCTCGCTCTTCCATTTCCCCTGCACCTTCTACCTCCGTGTAGTTAACAGCTCCATTCTCTACCTTTTCACTTGGTTTGACACCTGCCCACAGAGATTCTTCTTCCTCACGCTTTTCCTCTTCCTTTTGCACATCACATGGGAGGGGTTTATCCAACAAGCTATCGGTTCCCAGGACGGGCGTCTCAAAACCAGTTATGTTCTCTAAACGCTGACTGGTTGCCACATCTTCCCATGGGACATTCTTAGCATCCAACAGGTGCTCCAGCGAAGTCCTCTGGTTTTCATTTTCTGAAGCAGACCCTGGTGCAGCATCCTCCTGCTGACCTGCAGCAGGCCAAACGCTAGCAGGTAGAGTACCCATGGATTCGCTTGAGGTTTGCTCTGCCCCAGGGAAAAGCAAAGAACCACCTGTAGTAATTTTCTGGCTGACACTGGGTGTGCTAACATCTAGGCCCCAGTTGAGTGAACCTAGACCAGTTTGGGATCTGTTAACATCTTCTGATGACCCACTGTTTGGGATTTCCTCCATGACCAGGTTACACAGGGAAAGACTTTTTGAAGAATCAGGCTTTAAGCAGACAGAAAAGCAAAGAAAAAACACAAGATGAAAAAGATAAAGGCGGACTTGATGAGAAAACACAAGATTTATATTTTACTAGAGCAATTTTAATCTAAAGAATGAAAGTGACTAAATTAAGCAGTTTAAGGAAAAGCTATGTGGCTTGCAACATTTGGAGGCAGTAGATTGCAATCTAGAAGAGCAGCACTGATAGAACAAAAAACTATATATTAAATCACATTGATTAAAGCATGCATATAGAGCAGTTGCAATGTTGGGTGGAAGTTTGCTTACCGGCTGCACCAATTCGCTTGTTGTCTGTATAGAAAAAAAACATTTAAAACACAGAAAACAAGAATACATTTTTTGTTGCTGTTGTTACTCAAGCAGCAGTTCATTAATTATCTGTTCTCTAACTAGCAGCAGTTACCAAACTGGCGTAGGGAAGCAGCAAAGGGTTCTTTCCTGCCCCTCCAGTGAAGGTAAAGACAGACTCCTGAATTTAAGCCTTCTAGCCACCAGACTACATTAGAAAAGAAGTTCTACAGATACACTGAAGATTTATCACACCTTGCCTTCCTGTGACTCACTGACTTTTTTATCACAGGTACCCTCAATAGAAAGGAGGAATCATTCCATTGGACAGTGAAGAAAGAAGGAGGCAACACCAGTGGTGTCAGTGGACAGCTTTGATACTCCATCGCTGTGCCATGAAGAAGCATTTATAGCCTCACACACACTATGGAATCAAACCAGACAGCCAGCTATCTACACCACCACTCTGAAGAAATACAGATACTGCAAGGAAGATCAACAACTATTCTGCATTCAAAATTATGAGAAAAACTGTAAAGGTTGAAGCCTTAGCTTCAAATATTTAGCTGTGAAGCTTTATAGTTCCTTTTTTGGTTTTAACTAGAGGAAATAGGAAAATAATTATAATGTAGAATATATATATAATATTAACTATTAGTAGTCAAGTAAACTATAAGTAAACTATACATAAGCTATAAGTAAACCTGTGAAAGGAAGAAATTGACAGAGATACGTAATATTAATTAAAAGTTATACATTTGAAACACTTCTGGGTTATTTTAGCTGGTCTAGATTTTGGCAACCTTGAAATTTTGGTTAGACTGCATACATGACTCTTTTCTTCAGACTTCTTTTAAACCATGCCAATAGAAAGAGATGAGCACTTAATACGCATCACATCTGCTGTATGTTCACAAGATAGTGCTGCAAATCTGAATGCATGAGAAGCATCCACAGATTTCTGTGCTACATGAGTTTGCAAAAAGTCAAAAAAGGGTCCTTAAGGCTTTCTGTCAAGTCAACCCAACTATTTTCATGACACAAAGGCAAAAGAAAGCTCACAAAAATTATCTGTTTTCTTCCTGCAGATTATTGTATTTGATTAGGAGGTGGAAGGAAGTATTTCTGCAGTTTCCTAAAGCAGCAGCAACTCCAGTCCACTGTATGCAAACTATGAAAAGAACAAGTCAAATTCTCTCTTCACTCCCAAACTGTGAAAAAACAGTTTTCCATTGGGTTAAAAACCTAGTGGTTAAAGGAACTACGTCTTCAGATAATTTAGAGAGGTAGCCAGCATACATTCCTACACCCTAAAAATTATATAAGAATTTTGTTAGTCTAGATTTCAAACATGATTTAGGTTTTGCAGACCAAGCAACAGCGATTCTTTTTTTCTGCTTGTTTTAATAGATCCCAGGTGGCTTCATATACTTTAAAGTACTCGTTACAGTCTGTAAACTCTTTATCAGATGCACAAAAATATCCCAGTTCACAATGATAAATGTCAGTCTTACCGTCCACAGGTCCCATGGCAATGTCTGAAAAAAGGAAAAGAAAAAAGATGCTTAGAAAAATGCTGCTCATATATATTCTGTGTTTGATGTGCTACATAAATAACATGAGAGCAGAACATATAAATACACTTATCTCTAATATATATATTTTATATTTGAGTGCACGTTTGCAGAATATGATTTTTGGTTAAGTAGGATGAGCAGTATGTGATGGATTGTGGTATTCTCCACTTCAAAGCAGTAGTTGTTTTCCAGTGGAAAAAACCTCTTTCCACTGGGTATTTGAATAATAAATACATTCTGAACTGGTGGTTCTGTACGATGCTCAACAGGTGCAGGAGTGCCCGCAAGGTATAAGCTTTAAGAAGACTTCATAGGTCAGCATTTTTAGGCAGTAAAGAAAAGATTCTGCTATCCATTGAGAACAACTTATATTCTTATATTCAAACACAAGGAAGGAAAACTGCATACTTTTCGGGGAGAGAAAACAAGAGTGTTGATCAATGTTTTCATTTTCTTGTCCAGTCTGTTAAATATTCAGTATTAATGACTTTTCAACAGAAGAGCTGAATGGACAGATGAAAATGGACAGAAAATAGGCATCAGGTCTGTTTTTGAATGGTCTGAGATACTTTGAAACACATCTATTACATTCACATCTAAGTTAAAGTCCATGAAAGATAAAAACTAATGATATTCATTAAATAAAATGTGAAATTGTTCCTGAAACATTTCCATGTGTTAAATGTCACATCTAACAGTCATTAGGAGAAAGGATTGCTGCATATACCTTGTTTTCTTAACTGTTTTTTTTTTAATGACTACAGATTGGCTCTCTGAACAACCTCTGCTTTCACTTTCACAAATAAAGGACACAGTAATAAATCATTACTCAGATTTACAACAAATTAACATCAACATCCATTTCTCATTCAGTTTAAGTCCAGGTGTGTGCTTCCTCTGTGTTGGTGTAATTCATAAGTGTACCTGCTTACTCTGGCATAACTTTGTGAGATGAACATTCAAACTTCAAGGCAAAAGAGTAGCTCTTTTCTGATGGCCTTAACTGTTGCAAACCCCAGACATCCTACTGACTCTCAGGGAAGGAGACTGCTCATTTTCATTTCTTCATTTTTCTTTCAGTGCTCACAAGACCAGAGGGAGGGAATATACTGAAGGGAAGGTGAAACAGACCATAGCTAGCAAAAGGAGGTGAGTGTCAGCCACATTTAGAAAGGACACTTCTGAGACATTCATAGAACCAGAAAGCAGTGAGGAAGGGCAGGCTAAGGCTCTCTCACTGTGATCTGATCACAGTAGCAGAGAAGTGGAGGGAAGTAGTTAAATGATCAATAGGGAAGTCAAGCCTGCCCTCCAAAGGCATCATGGCACAGACAACTCCTGCCTTCAGTTCACTGCTTCAGCACAGTTTTCTGAAGGGAAAATAACCACAACTGAGGTAAAACCAGCACACATATAGAAAGAACACTTCAGGCTGACTTTATCTCCCTGCACAGGGGTCTCCAAACAGTGCAGTCACAGACGTCAATCTGCCTGTGATCCCACTGCAATGATGCTGTCATATCCAGTGGGACTGAAACTAGACGGTAGGGCTATCCTCTCCTTGTTAAGGATGTGGTGCTCTGACTCATCCATGCATGCTTGTGGTTGTTGACCACTTTTTCTCATGTGTGTTTGTTGAGATGAAAGGTGAAAGAAGAGATGGAAGGTGCTCATTGAATGCCTCCTGTGTACCCAGATGAAATCTTGTAACGTACTTTTCTACATTTAATTACATTCAGTATTTCAAGGCACAGATGAACTTAAAGCAATTTTTTTTTTTCATTAAAACAATAAACTGCAATCTATATAGTATGATGTCAAGGCAAACTGCCACAACAGTTAATTTTCTGGGAGGTTTAATTATTCCACTGCTCTCATCAGGTTTACTCAAGACAAGCTGAAATGGCAGAGTTAGCAAAGGCAAAGCTAGAATTTTCTGTCACTGCTGAGCGCCAAGAGATCATTTCCTTTCTTTTCTTGTTTCCAGAAAGCAAGAAAAATAACAAGATGCACAAAGCCTCTATTATAACTAAATACAGCAAAGAACAATGAGAAACTTCCATTGATGTTTGGAGTGCTGACAGAGCACTGTTTTTCTAACAGTGCATAACCCATTGGAGATCAGTACAGATCTCATTATATAACTAGGACTGTATACCAAATAAGAAATTAATTAACCGAGATCAAGGGCTTCCTCAGCCTTAAAGCTCCTTGTCTGCTCACTCCTTTCCTAGTGCTGCATTACTGAACAGCTTATTAGTCTTCTCATGTCTTGCAGTACAAGCTGGGTTGGTGATAGCCACAGGGATAATAGGTTTTGCTAACAGTGTGTTAATATTGCTTCCTTGTATATGTACAATGCAGAGCTCCAGCTCTGCTGACCAGGGAAACTACCATAATATCAGCCCTAAGGATAGTGATTGTGAGTTCTAGATCTTAAAATAGCAGATGCCAGGTGCTTTAGGGCAAATCAAAGCAACTTTCATATGTGCTTCTTCTTTTTCTTTTTTTCTTTTTTTGTATTGCAGAGAGAAACTACCATGGCAAATATTATTGTAGAACACATAATTCTTTAACACAGCATCCTTCAAGGGAACACGCTATTTCATTCTTTCACTTTCCATGAGATTAGGTCCGAAATAGATTTATGAAGCAAAACACTCAGATCATATCCCTTGCTTGGTAAAACTTGGTAAAGAAACTCCATCACAGCAAGAAATTGCATGTTGACTCCATAAGACTTAGGTCCCCTGACATCTCTTTCCAGACATGAAATGTCAAAGCTGGGTCAGACAAAAATCTCAGGAAAAAAGGCATCAGAGGATTATAATATTAGCATGAATAGTTGTAAGGATGGAGAGTAGCAACCTTTGCTAATAAACACAGGGCTTTGCATTTTTATGCTGTGTCTGTCTCAAAAGCAAAGAGATACCTGAGACATGGGTGAATGAGTTACTCCCGTCGATACAACCTCTGGTTTGAAAGGGTCGAAGTCCAGATCTAGCAAAGATTCCTCTTTCTTAGTTTCAGGAATTTCATTCTGTTAGAAGAGAAAAATAACCCTTGAAAAAAAAAACCCTCTCAAAAGTGGTCCCAGGAAATACAATAATGAAAGGTCCAAGAAAAACAAAAAACAAAAAGCAAGCAAACAAACAAAAAAACAAACAAATTTTCAAGCAAGGATGGGAGGAAGCTCTGAAGACTTTCCTGAACTTTTAACCTTATTCTTTATGAGCTTCATTTTTATGATGCCTTTGTTTTCTGCATAGAGAAACCTTGCCTTTTCAGGCTAAACAAATTTTAGCCCTCCTGAAAAAGTGCCAAGTGTTCACTGTTTGACTGTGAAGGCCATTTTAAGTGCTCTGAGTCAGACACCAAAATTAAAAAGCTGCATAAATTGTATCCAGTGTCCTTACATTTTAATACCTGAATATCTTCACAATTATAAATACTACTCATAAGTCAATACAGGAGGACTTAAATGCGTTTGAATTAAATTTCAGTTCTGAACACAAATAAGAATTCAAATTTATTGGTGCAATTAGCATTAAACTGTAAGAAACATTTTATGTAACTAAATAAATCTTGGTACCTTCATCTGCTCTTACAAAACTCGATTACACAACAGAACCTTTTTTTGTTTACAATTAATGAATTAACCAAGGCCTCTGAGGTCAGTGTAAATACCTATATTGGTTCAATGGGCTACAGGTCTTTCCCTCTGCAAATTAACATAAGCAAATAATTACCACGCATCAATGCAAAATATTACTTTTAATCAGGGTGAAACTATAGCTGAGATGTAATTATCACTAATGATAAATATTCTGGGCACACATCTTAGTAATAAGGCTAATTCTGCCCACTGTTGTTCAGTGTTTATTAAACAGTGAGAGAAGCTTGCCTTGGTTGTATAGAATATGCAGGCCGTAATGAGTTAGAGTGCAATTATGGAAAGTGTTCAGATTGGAAATGGTATCAGTGGATATAATTTGTACACATACATCCGTATGTAATCTCACAAGAGAAAGGTAAACAGAGTCAGATCAAAAGGGCACACAGTCCAAACTCCTGCCCCTGACGATGGCTGAAGCGTGAAGCACTGGAAGGCTGCAAGAATAGATCAGTCTGTAAGAACAGCAGTGCCAAGAAATTCTCCTGTGTCTTTCATCCGATGTGTTCAGATTTCATCACAGCCGTCCTTGAGGCATTAGAATCATAGAACTGTTTTAGCTGGAGGGGACCTTAAAGATCACCCAGTCCAACTCCCCTGCAATGAGCAGAGACATCTACAACTAGATTACGTTGCTTAGAGCCCCATCCAGCATGACCTTGAATGTATCCAAGAACAAGGCATCCACCACATGTCTGGGCAACCTGTTCCAGTGCCTCACCACCCTTACCATTAAAAGCTTTTTCCTTATATTCAATCTAAATCTCCCCCCTTTTAGTTTGAAACCATTTCCCCTTGTCCTGTCACAACAGACCCTGATGCAGAATCTGCCCCCTTCTTTCTTCTAGTCACCCTTCAGATACTGAAAGGCTGCTCTCATGTCTCCCCAGAGCTCTTCTTCAGAACAAACAGCTCCAACTCTCAGTCTGTCCTCACAGGGAGGTGTTCCATCCCCTGGGTCATTTTCATGGCCCCAGTGATGCTGAAGCTTACGCTGCCAACACTGGAACTCCTGACACAATGATGAAACCAGACTACAGTCCCTTCCACAAGGGCCCAGCAGTGGCTGTGTATGTGCTTCCCAGTATGGCAGCTGCCATTAATTCGTTAATTGTGTGGGAATTTATTTATAAATAACTCTCTGTTCTTCCAAATATGTACCTGTGGAATAGATGGCAGTGCCTTTTTGTCCTCTCCAAATCACAAGCTCAAATTCTCTGAAATTTTTCTTTCATTGCTATGCCTACATTTTTGTGTGTTATCAAAAGAATTAGTACAAAAACAATAATTCCTGTGAAAATAAAGATTTGTAAACACTCAGTGTAAGTTCTAGATCTGCATATTTCTTCACAGTCTATCAGACATAGGCTAAGATTTCTAGTTGTAATTACCATAATATAAATGGTCCATTATTAAACAACCAACAGTTACCATATCTGCATGAAGGGTGAACAACTAAATGCAAATTATACATATTTATTTTACACAACTCTGGGTCTTGTTTGTTCTATGCAATCATTTTAATTTTCCTAGTTTAAAAATAATAAAATAAAAGTAATTCTGATCACTTTTTAGTTGCGTAACTAATGTTCCTATTAATCAAAACAAATGATGTATGTAGTTGGCATAGCCTTTTACACCTGCAAAGGGTTGATTTAAAGAGCAAAGCTCTTTTAAAAAGAAAAAAAAGCACACCCCAAATAGGTATATGTTTAATAATTTTTATGGAAGAAACAGAAACAGCCAAGAACAACATGTTTGGGATTTAAAAAAAAAGGCATCTTAGGTTAACTTTCGCTTTGTGATGAAACCTGAATTTAGTTAAACATCAACTGTAGCTGCAATTCATAACATTTTCAGTCAAATATCTCACCAGGAAATCTCATTTCTCATTTGAAAAATCTTTTTTTTTTTTTCCCATACGCTAGCAATTCTATGCCTTTAGAATGGTTATTCAAGACTTCAAAGATAAAATACCATGTTTGTGAATCTTTGAAGACAGTGCAAAGGGTCATTGCGTCCCTGCCTTCTACCAGAACTCTTTGCCTCCCCCTCTGTTGAGGTCAGCCGTACACCCTTAGTATTGGAGAACTTCAGGTGATTGCAAGGTTGGACCCACACACCATGCTCTGAAGCTTACCTGTGATGGAGTTGTCACGTTGATTTCTGGGACAAAGTTGTCATCAAAGAGGTTAATGATGTTCTCCTGTTGCAACTCCTTTGTGGGTGTGAGCTTAGGCAGTGGTGGAACTGGGGGACCTTTCCTCAGCTAGGCAGACAACAAAAATATCACAGACTGGTTCAGAGATAAATGAGAGATTTAAGACAAGTCTTAAAGTCTTAAGACAGCTTGAGTTAGATTTTTTGTCTCTGCTACTTCCCCTTAAATGCAGTAAAAAAAACATGGAATCAAAGGAACTTTTTGGCTGCTCATCATCAAGTGCCTTGAAGGAAACACTGCATGAAAAGCAAACCAACTCTATTTTTCAAACTCAACTTTTAAGAATTCACACAAAAGCATTTATTAGATGGAATTTTTCTGCTCTGACGGGAATACAATGCTGTGCACTTTATTTCCTATGCAGCACACTGTTGGATGAGCAATACTGCACAGAACCAGGTCTTTCCAGCTTTTTTGCTTCTTAAAATCATTTCAGAATATCTTTGGGATTTTCTCCCTGCCTGCCTGTTGCTATCTTTCAAAGCCTACTTAATGCTAAGAATATACCACTCCTGTGAACTGCTGCACCTCAAAGTGCTTAGGTCACTAATTCCCTCTGCTCCCTCTGTGTAACTCTGACAAATGTATTGCATGGATTAATACTGATCACTGGATATTTTTAAAATGATATTAAAAAAAAAAAAAAAGAAAGAAAATCTAAAAAAATTCCTCAGATGATGCAACATCAGTAAGACCAAATCTGAGTTTTATTCAATAAATGTTTGGTTGTGGTGTGCAAGACCAAAGAAAACAGGTGTGCTCACGTGTTTTCTAAATGCACAAAAATCAACGCAGAAGCTACACCCAATTTTGAAAACATCAGCAACATCAAGTCTCATCTTCGTTGTTTTCATAGAATATCACATACAGTTCTCATGGTACAGAGGATGCCCTTCATCAATTTCACTGATATTGAGAAGAACAGAAATGACTCCTGCATCATCAAACTTCTCAATTTAGTATTGGTAACAACTAATAAGCCTCTAATTATCAGTAATTATATCACAGCAGTATTTAAACTAGCTCTGTTATTTACTGTTTCAGAGGGAAATCCATGTTGGCAGACTAGTAGTACTCCCTGGCTAGGTGTTTTTTTTCACTGTAGTAAGTATGAATTTGAACAAGACTGATGGGGTATGTATTGAAATGTATTGAAATTCATGGGAGTTTGGAAATGGATTTTTCAAGTTATCGTTTCTGTGTCTTTAGAGACTATGCAAGTTTTTGAAATGTGTTTTGCTTAGGCACAACAAATGCCTCCAGTTCACCTGCTACCTTAAATTTTCCTCATTCTCCTTTATTAAAAAAAAACCCTTTTCTACCCATGCTTGAGACACAGAGATGAACACCCACCCAATGACCCATATAGAGCACAGTGGAGCCAATGGTCTCCCCACTGTATGTCAGTCCATGCCTACACTGAAAACACCACTGTATACATTATCTCAGCTTACTTCACAACAGGCCAGTCTCCTTTGCTGAGTTTCCACTTACCTGTGTGGGTGACTTAGGCCGGGCTGGTGCTGGAGATGCTGGTGCCAGCATGTGATTGGGACTAGCAGTAGGGCTAGGAAGGGGAGAGACCTCCTCTGGTGGTGATGGTGTTTTTGCAATGCGGAGTGGACCTGAATCACTGGGCAAGAATCAAAGTAATGGTCAGGACATACACATCATGCTAATTTATTACCTTGACAATTTGAATAGTTGAAAGCCAGCGACCACAAAAGGCAATATAGAGTGGAGATGAACCAAATCATTATATAATCACTAAAACTAAAACTGCAATTATATATAATCAAAATTCAGTGGTCTATAGTTTCAAACGACGTTTTAATTTTTGAGTGACCTTTATTTTTGGAACATCTGCTGCATCTGTTTACCTGATCGTTATAACTTGATGGAAACTCAATTCCTGCATTTTTCTTTTTTTTTTTTTTTTTTTTCCTGAATTTGAAATGATGTTTTATGTATAAGTTTGTAACAATCATAAAACGGGAGCTGGAACTACTGCCTTCATTTCACACAGTTCTCAAAATAAAAGGCTTTAAAGATAAAAAATCCCAGAAGATGATACGCCAATGAATAATGCAAATAACATTAAAAGCTCAGCAACTTCAGGAAGGTTTCAATAAACCAAAACACAAACAAGATTATGATATAGCTGTAACTATTTAGATGGGCAACTCACCACAACTATAAACAAGCAGTAGTCAAGAGACTTCAGCAGAGCTCTGCTGATACTAAGAAAAGATCTGATGAAGTCCTGTCCTGTAAAAGGATTTGTTCTTTCTGTGAAAGGACCTGGTGCAAACACTGGGACATACTCAGCTACTTAGAAATGCTGAAAGCTTACAACTCAAGGAGGCTATAATCTACAGCATTCAACAGTCACAGTACTTGGTAAGAGAAGAGCGAGTCCTACACGTATTTAGCAAGAACAGAAGCACTACATGATGGAGGGAACCACACCATAAACATGTTCCTAACACAGGTGCAAGAAAAAATAATTCCTTGGAAAGTTCACACTCACCACCTCTTTCTGTGGAAATATTAAAGAAGAACAAATAAGCAGTTATTAAGAAATTTCTTTCCTAGGTACAGTATTTGTCTTCAAGGTAGAATATTCAGTAGCATGTAAATTTTTAAGCTGGTACTCTATTTTTATATGGTACTCTAAAGGAAAGGTAATGTACTTGTCTAGTATCTATTTCTCACATATTTAAAAAGGAAAAATGTTTCATCTCAAAAAGGCTCATTCCTGAGTAATGTTGTAAGCACTATAAAAATAATGAAACTCAAAATTTGTCTTGAATTTCACGTAAGGCTCTGTGAACAGTATACCAAAAATACCACACTGTGTATGAGCTGTTAATCTTACAGAAGTCTGAAGCAAAAAAAGCAAACGCAACAAACCACCACTTAGAGCTGATGGCCTATAACTACAACTTTCTCACTTGGGACGCAGCAGAGCTCAAATGAAAGAGTAACACAGTCAGTAAAAATATTTTTAAAAAGCATTTTTAAATAAGGACAACACAAAGCATTAATCTACACCTAATCATTTGCAGCTAGAATCCTATTATTTTTCTCTCACTGATGGGAAGAAAAATTCAGTAATAACAAGAATGTGTGCATGCTGGGCACAGCCTAAGAGACACATGTGGCCAAATACTTGTTTATTACTAAAACTACTTTAAGTTTTCCAATACTATATTATTTATTATCCCATAACAGCATTTTATGAATGCTCTATGGGAAATGTAGCCATCCTACAGGGACTGAAAATGGTGCTAAATGAGTTGTCAGCTCAGGGAGTGTGTGTGATCACAGATTAACACTGAACTAATCCAATACGAAAATTTTGGACACATTCTTAATATCATAGTTCTAAATTTTGCAGTAGTTTGGAAGCTCAAATATTTTTTGTCCTTTTAAAATGAGATCAAAAGAAATATGGAAATGTCAGCCATATGTTTGAGGCAGATGTTGTGCTCTTGGACAGTCTTAATTGTTGCTAATGTGAGCCTGGCTTGAGGGCAAATTCACAGTAGCCATAACATTGTTCTGACTGCTTTTGGATGAGCTAGGGTTGGCTTGAAATTTGGGACTTATGCATTCGCTCTAATTATCACTATGTTTTGACAAGCGCCACTTTTATAATTACAATCTTTTCTGCCCATCATTATTGCAGTACTGAGATCAAATTCTGGCAGAAAGGCTTTGTTCTTCTCAAGTTAAAAAAATCAGAAACAGTGCACTGGCTTCCAATGACCTTAAGAAAACACTGATTTTAAGCTTTCTTGGTTCTGTTTTTATTTTAAGGCAAGTTTGCTCTTGGAAGTCATTAAAAATATGGCATTTTGTGACATTCATTTTACTTTGGCTTTTCAGCTTTTATGATATACTCAGATCATATTTCCTGACTTTTCCCCATGAGCAGAGGAGATAGAGCATTACATGGAAAGGTCAAGATTCTCACCTAACCACATGCCTTTAGGTCCTAAAAACACATCTAATTTTTCAAGGCCTTAAAAATATTCTGACAGTTAAACTCAGAATATTACTCAGAATAAACGCACTGAAGACTAAACACTGAAGAGTAAATGAGCTACATACTAAGCTGGTGCAAACTGGTATTCTGTGCTACAGTGAAATTGGGTAAATTGCAACAGCAGGAAGTATTGCCCTTTTTCTTTTTTAGAATGGAAAATAAGTAGGCAATGAAGAAAGTTCTGCAGCTTCACTTATGTTGGAAGCAGCAACAACCAAGGGTACTTTCATCTACCCTCTTGAAAGAAGAAACCCAGTAACTGGGTTGTATGGCAAACACTATATATTATGCAGGTGCTTACTTCAGTGCTGAAATCCACAAATCTTACTGCAATGCAATTCACTAAAATAAGAAACAAAGTCACCTTGGTGCCCCTTGAATGGTGAAGGCCTTGTCTGCATGCTGATCTCCCAGCTTCGTCATCACTTCATACAGTTTGTGACATAGCTGAGAAAATAAAACACTTGTCAGAGTTTAGGTGAAGCACTATGGCTGTGATTAAAAACATAGCTGATAAATCTGGTCTGATTACTGCTCTGATTTCCTTAAAATTGTAAACAGTTCCTTCCAAAAAATAAGCAGTGCTATACATAACAAAAGTGGAAACCTTTAGAAATGCATAGGAGCGTTCTCAAAGATGATGGTTTTTCAAAAAAGCTGATGTTCAGAGATCAAGTTTGTAAACGTGACTTAGTGCTGTCAGCTTTCTGATAGAGAAACGTGTAGCAGAGATGATTCCTGCTCTCCCCTCAAAAGTCTGATCTCAACTCGCATGGGACTTTGGCCAAACAATTTTTCCATGCTACTTGGCTTCCTAAGTAAGTAAGTTAATTGGTTACTATAGGTAATACACTACCAATTAGTAAGGTATTTAATGCATTCAAAAGATCCAAAAGAGTACAAAAAAGGCAAGTAGGAACCAATATGAAGAATATAGTACAAATCTGGATCTAGGGCAACTTTTGATCTGTGCTGCTGCTGGTTTTTTATTGCTGTGTTACGTTTGTTTGCTGTTATGCATAGCACATACTCCATTATACATGAGACATTCATTTTACTTACTAAAGCTATTTCCTTGTGAAACTTGGCTTCAAGGCTGGATACATTTTTGAAGGTGTTCACATAAAAGCCAACTCGCCTATGGAGGATGGCACAGGGAAAGGAGAAAGAGAATAAAGAATGGGGATAGCAGAGACACAAAAGAAAGTGAATGATTTTTTTCCAGACCACAGGCAGAATCCTTGACTACTATTGTCAGCAAAGTCTAACACTGGGTTGTACATCAAAACTTCCAACTTATTTGTTCCTTACTATTTCTGTTTGTGTTTCACACTGCACAGAGCAATCAACTTGCAAGTAGCCCACAGCAGGGGACTTCAGTTTGTTTAAGTGCATCTAGGTGATGCTGGGTGTGTTGTGGGACAGCTATAGGGTGCACTGCCCAGGAGTAAATGTCTCGTGCTCAGTCCACCCTAATGAAACCAATCCTGAAATATATGCAAATGAAAGAAATTCATTGCTAATACAGACATTTTTCCACATGCATTCAAAAATCTGCCTTCTCAGGGTGAGTGTTTGTATGTCCCCCACACATTTTAAAAGTAAGGGATGCTGTCTTAGGTTATGGATTATTCTTTCTCCTATTTAAAACTTATAAGCACAATTTCTCCAAGCTTTTACTAGTCCAAATTGTCTTTGGCATAAGAATAAGCTTGCAGTATGTCAACACAATGAATCTTTTTCTTCCTGAGTTACTGTGATATCTAAAAATAGGACCATGAAAGCATTTGCTACCTAAAGCACAGTTTCTAAACTATGCATATTATTCAAATTAAATTTTATCTTTCTCTGAGACAAGTTAGTGAGCAACATATATTGAAATAAGAGGGCCCTTACTAAATAAATAATAATAATAATTACTAAATAATATGCAGTTTTATTGTTCACAAGCCCATAAAACAAGTATCTCAAAGTGCAAGGAAGTTTTTCAGCCTGAACTAGGCAGAAACACAGTAGGAGAACTCTCTAGTCATCTCAAATTGAACAGGAATTAATTTAGAAGGCAGAGAAATAAAAGTATACTTCAGCAATTCACCAGATACTTTCATTCCAGACTGCCATTTGTTAAAGAAAGCAGTGCACTAATGAGATGCTTATTTCCATACTGTCTTTGTCCTCCTGCTCATTTTGTGTGCAATTTCTGTATAAATGCAGTCCATAGGTACACATCCCAAACGAATAATCAACCCCATCCAGTGCCTTTACATCAAGAACATATTCAGTGTAAAACTATGAAGTGAGCATTCTGAAGTAATTATAATTAAATATTATTTTTCCTTTCTTACATTGCTTTGGTAGTATTTTATAGAAGACTGAAAACAACAGTTGCCATTCAATCTTTACACCTTTGTAAATGTCTTTGCTTTGACACATTTTACAGAGAAAATGACCTATAAAAAGACCAATTGCAAGTCTTCTGGAACAGTGTGTGACTGCTCTATATGGTTGCTCTTAAGAGTGGGTATATTTGATCCTTTGTCAACTAGTGGCTCTTTTTTTTGTTTGTTTCTTGAAAGGATCAGGTATCTAGCATCACAGTTTCTGAGAAGGGTGATGGAAGCAGTGGGTTTTGAGTCGTGATGCCATTTTGTGCTCTCTGCCACAGTTCTTTATCCAGAAAAAATGAAACATTTTTGCACCTCATAACAAAAAAAGATGAAAAATTTTAAGTACTGAGATATACTGAAAGAAATAAGCATAAATACATTTACAATAAATACAATAATTTTCAATCATTATAAGGCATTTTCCCTGTAATGATTTCAAAAGATGACAGATAGGATTTCAAAGACTTTCTAGCAGCCTGTTAAAATCCCCTCATTCCCTTTCTTAGTCTCCCTTTAGGCCTCAAAGGCAATATCTGCCCAGGCTTACCGTGACCACAGAGATGGCAATTCTTCTTGCAAATCAGTGTTAAACTCTTCAAACACTTTCTGTGCTTTCTGAAACTCTTCTTCTGCCTAAAACAAACAACAAAAAAAACCTGGGAAAACTGTTTCTGTCAGAAGGTGGGATATTTTATTTTTATTTTTTCATTTTTTTGTGACTCAATTTGAATTTTTATTGACAAAGTATGTGACTTAGTCATAAACCACAAAGGCCAGCACAGGGCTTGCTGTCTCCTAAATCGCATCAAAAGATAAAGCTAGAGCTCAAATAGGACTCACTCCTAAAATCAGCTGTATTCCCTCCCCATCCACCAAAATACTTAAAATGCTTCTATCCTTAAGGGTAACCTCTAATTCTGAAAGAGGAAAAAGAAGAGAAGCTTTGTGAAAAGTCTCTGCACAGAACTGGAGCTCTCAAAGTCATCAGCCAGCATCCTTTCCTACCTTGGTAATCCTGCCTTCGTCTTTTCTTTTGGAGCTCTGCAGGGCTTCTAAATGATGCCTTGCACTGTCGTAGTCCACCAGCTTTCTGCTTCGTTTTGCAATACGTGTCTGTACAGAGGTAAGAATGAAAGTCAGTCCAACTCACTTCTTTAAGTTATTTTACCTATGCAGTCATTTAACATGTTTGTACTCTCCTTCATCTGCCATTCAATACCAGCTTACTATAATGCCACTGAAGAACACTGGCATGCAAAAAGAGAGAAACTAACAATCTTATTTTAAATAAGAAATATGTATACAGATGGTTTGAAAGGCTGTTCTGTGGGTGTGGTGAGGTAACAGTGTTATGCAAGATTTATCTCATTCTCCAGAATAAGTGGACCTGTTAAACTCATGGTAACACTGTCCTTTTACCTTACATATAGTGTGCAAATTTAATGAATAGTTAACATAGCATTTTTAGAGTAGGAAAAATGCTTAAAATGTAGTTCTCAATACAGTTGCTCTGATACAGAAGTTGGATACAATATAGCAGGAACTTTTAACATATAATAGGAATTTTAATTTAACTGCTGTAATTCTCTTGCAACTAAGCAAATGTCCTCCATTATAAGCTGACTTTACAAAGTTCCATATTACAAGTGAATTCTGCAGGCTGAGAAGACATAAGCACAGTTTGATGTAGCAGCAAGTGTGAAACTGAGTATCAGTAATAAAGGGATTTTTTTTTCCTGATGTAAATGGCAAAGGAGATGGCTGCAGGATAACTGATTGATTCTAAAATCCCAACAAAGAACGTCCAGTTTTGTCCATACAGTGAGATAAAATGCTTCTCCCTCACACTTTTAATGAGCCTTTATCCTCATTTAACAACCATTTCCTTGAACTGCACACTGGGAATGATTGGTTTGAAGCTGGAATCCGCATTAACAGAGCCTCCTCACATGTACCACAAAATCTTACTGCAACTAATCACAAGCCAGGAACCATAATGTAGTTAAGAGAAAGGTACTTAGATACCCACAGGTGTATCCAGTCAATAACAAAAGGCCTGCTTTTCGTCTTATAATTTGTCTGGCATTTTAACAACTGAAGAACGTGATTTGTCCCTGTGAAAGTCAGTGAGAATTGTCTCATAGCAAATGAAAATGGAACAGGAAAAAAACATTCTAAATTTTTGTTTGTACAAAGCCTAATTTACATACAAGTACTACAGCATGAAAATTATCTTGGAAAATCAGTGCAGCCTGATGCCAAAGATCAGCTAACATAACAAGGCTGTGTTCACTGCAGAAACAAATGACCCTCCCCGTGTTTTGTGTGTGTGTAAAATCTGATTCTATATTTATTTGATGACACTACAGTGACTGGTGGTATTTACAAATTCTCCTTTGTAGGTAAGCATTACTGTACTTTGATATCAGGGAATTGTCCTAGATATGTATCCAAAGTCAACAACGACCCATCCACAAGTTTTTGATGGAAGTCCTCCCAAAGTTCATCACATTTCTGTAAAGAAAGAGAAAAAAAAAATGCACTTAATAGTTTAACTCACTTCAAAACCAGGGGAAATACACACATAAATGGTAAATATTAATAGTTCTGAAGTTTTAAAGTGTTCTTTCTATGGCAATTCTTCAGAATGCAGCTATAAATTAAATAAAAAATTGCACCTTCGTATTGCAAGCTTTAATTAATAACAAAAAAGAAGTGTTAGTTCAAAAATTAGGGTTTCCCCCCCCCTTTTTTTTTTTCAGATAGTACATGTTTTCTGAAAATAAGAGTATCACGTATTCAAGGTCTTCCTCAGGATATCAGATTCCTTAGGATTACCACTGCTGAATCTGAAGTGGCCGCAGCATTGACTGTGCTCACTGATGATAAACTCTCCTTACAGAGAAAGGAAGGACAACTACAAAGTAAATAAAAGAAAAACAAAAAAAAGTGAGATTCTGATCAACAAGGTTTTGTAAGCTTAGTTTGGGGTTTGAAATTTGGGTTGTCCTGTATGGAGCAGGGAGATGGACTCAGTGATCCTTGGGGGTCCCTTTCAACTTAGGATACTTTATGATTTTTAAAATAAAACTTGTGGAGATTCACCCTAAGAAAAGTCCATTCTTCTACCCCATAACTTTGGTGCCATTAAGGTGCATCTGATGAAATCTCTGGTTTACAGGCTAAACTCTACCTCCCACTGCTAGAAAACTGGGATTACAGATCTGAAACTTACCAATAAGCAGAACAAACAAATCAATCCCAGAAGCTATAGCAATTTTTCCCAGTCCTCTTTGCAGCTTCTGGGCAGCTCCCCTTGGTAGCTTTCAGTTTTTTAAGAACATGTTAATGCAGCTGATGTGACAAGGAGCCCAGGGACAGTTGGGTGCAATTCCTTGCCAAAAGCAAAATCCTATTACATAGTTACAAAGGTTTCCAGGTCCTGGATTCTCAGTTAAGCAAGTGTTAAATATCTTGTTCCCCTTCTCTCTCTGCACATTTAAAAATGACTGAATTTCCCTTTGATGGCAGGGAGGCTAAAGGGGGCTATTAGCCTCAAGTCAAGTCCAAAAACGATTCCCTGGTGTTTACTTTATTGTGAGCCACTACAGGGCACATTGCAAATGCTGCGTGATGTCAGCATTCTGTTCATTCATTTTCTACCCTAATAGGGTCTCTAAGGGATTATCACAATCTATTAATCATACTTACAAAATACCTCATTTATTTAAGGCAACATTCATGGTGGTCTACAGAGCAGCACAGCATTAGATTGCAGAAAGCAATGGCAAGTCCTGTGCTTTTGCATCTTGTTGATATGCATGTTAGACATATTAGGATCATGGAGGTTTTCTGAAAGCTAATGGGACCAAAAACATGGCTCAAGAGCCCTTTAGGCCATCATCTTTCCTGCCAGGCAGTACTAGGTCACTTTGATGGACCCCTCTTTGAATAATCATTTATATCTCGGACTGCACAAATAATCCATTCTTATTCCAGGTTGAGAGATGCATAAATTTACACTTGTGACCATACTGGGAGAAAACCAGAAGCAACAATTTTGTAATATTGCCCACATGAGTCCCTTATTAAGATGATACATCCGTCATTTATCCTTATGCTTATTAGAGACAACACAAAATTTTGGTCCTTGCATGTGCGATTACAAATTTCCAAGTGCAAAATCTAATAGTCTGCAGGCACACAGTGAAGAGCTACAGCAAGATGCAGCAGCAAATCATCCAGCCATTTAACCTAAGAGGACGTAAATGGCGTGGTATCTCTTCTTACACGTTTGGACTTTGTGTGCTTTTAAAATCAAAAATATGTCATGCCTTCAGCAGCAGGGAAAGGTAGAAGAAGGCAGCCACAGAGAAGAAAGCAAACATTCAGCTGATTTGGGAAGACTGCTTTATGTTCCAGTTTCTTGTTTATCATATTATCCAGCAGGCCTTGCACACCTGAACATCACCTGACTTAAAGTTACGTTGGTAATGTTTAGCACTTTCTTGTCACCACCAGCACTTCTGCTGACAGAATTCCCTCAGAATTAAGGATTTTTACTTAAGCAATCGAGAGTACCTCAAGTTAGACTCTCCCATGTCTTCTAGAAAAGAAGTATTTCTCTAATCTGAATAATCTGAACTAATTCTCTAATCTAAACTGGAGGAAGCTAGACAAGGCTATAGAGAGTGGCACAAACTGGTCCATCAGATGCTCTGAGGACCAATTCTGGTCATAGTAATGCTGATCTCAGAAGGAGCTTATGCCAACTACTTTGTAAAACTGGCAATGCAAATAGGGCTCCTAGTCAGCAGGAGGTACACCTCACAAGACCAATAATTTCTATGCTTAGAAAATTTGATTTCTCACACAATATAGAAGTAAGGGAAATTTCAGATGTATTCTTCTCCTTGATAGCTCAGACAAATCGATTTGCAGTCAAAACACTACTTCTTTCATCTTTCTACATATCTTACCTCACCAATCATTTTCACATCTTCTCGTCCGTACCAGTCTGGCTCATACACTTCATGGAGAGACTCGGTAAGCTTTTTTGAGGCATCTTGCATCCCTGTAATTAAACAGAAAAAGGAATATGTAGGTGCAAACTACAGGAAATAGTTGATAAATAGCTTCATTTTAATCTACGTGTACTCACTATACTATTGCCTCTGGCATGTTTAGAATGCGATTTTCAAGAGCTGAAACAAAGCCTTTATGATCAATCAGCTCACCCAGGCTAGTGAGAAATCTCCTTCATACCAGAATTATCCCATATTTATGCATGAAAAAAATCCTATTAGATTAGGAATTTCATTTGCTGTTCTGCAATAAATCTATTGGAACATGAAAACAACACGGAGGGTTGTCCTGTCCCTAAAGACATTTAATACCTACTTAAAAGACCATCACAGAGAAGCCAAACAAACAGCAGCATGTCTGATTATTCTCAGCTCTTCCATCCTACAGGATAGCTTCCTAGCTTATCCACAGTGAGTCCATGCCTGCCTGCGTGCAAGATGAAGCATTTCCAGGGTTGGGTGATTAAATGGTAGAGATTCATGGGAACTGCTGTATCTGATCTCATATAAGACACTAAGTTCAGGATCAGTAACTTCAAAATGACATTTTTTTTCACCTTCTTTGCAAAATCTAAACAGTGGCTACTAAACATTTTTCACAGAATCACAGAACATCAGGGTTTGGAAGGGACCTCAAAAGATCATCTAGTCCAATCCTCCTGCTGGAGCAGGAACACCAAGATTAGGACATCCAGGAACGTGTCCAGCTGGGTTTTGAATGTCTCCATTCAAAGATCCCACAACCTCTCTGGGCAGCCTGTAAATTTTTATCTTGGCATTACCTTTAACCAAAAACTAAAAATTACTCAAAGTCTGCTTGGTGCAGCACATCTGTGCTTTCTTGAAAATATCTCTAGTGTGATTCATAGAATTGCTCGCTCAGGTTGGGAAAGAACTTAAAGATCATCAAGTCCAACTGCAACAGCAGTTTTTTAATCCAATTTTCAGATTAAACTGCTAAGTGGCAAGATTTAGCATCAATAGCTCTGCTTTCTTCATGAATAAATATTTAGGAGCAGAAGATAATTCACTTGGAACTTGTATGTCTAGAGGAGCAGTTTTGACACTGTCAGTTGCTATTCCAACAAGCACTCCAAAACACACATTCAAGATATGAGAGGAAAGTAAATGCAAGACTGCACACTTCCTAATGTACAAATGGTAGGAAAAAAGAGTATGGAAAAAGTTGCAAGTAAACAGCTGTCCCTCAAGAGAGGGGAGGGGAGAGAATACTTACAAAGAAAGGGAACCATGAGTTCAGATGGTACAGATTTTCACCCCTTGATCAAATGGTGCTCTGCCAAACTGGAATATCTAATTTTTTTCAGGGGTTTTGGTGGGGGTGCTTCTGAATGACAGAACTTAGCTTGAAGAATGTACAGCAGTTTAAGACACATTTCTCCCTTCTCTTCTTTGTGGTAAACATTAAGAATAATTTGTCACGTGCTCAGAAAGAATTACTGAATAGAGGTGTTTCTTTTGGTTTGCTTGTTTGTTTTGTTTTTTTCTCTTTGGTATGGCAGATTACACTAAAATACAGATGACATATTTTTTTCCAGGGAGCACTCAAAATTTTTTCTTTAATGTCACTAGGAATTAACCAATTCAGGAGGTGAGGCAAAACCAGCACTGTATCGCCATACTCAGGAGGGCTGTGCTCTGCCCACTCAGGGCAAACACACAAACTAGGAAGGTCTGCACATCCCTGCTCACACCTGATCCTTTCTGATGCCTGAACTTCTGCCCTTCAGGATACTGCACTCTAAATCTGTAGCTTACATTCTGGTGGCAGCCTGCTAGCACAGCTTTCCCCTAATCTCTCCTGCAATCTGCATTCAGCTCAGTCATGGTCTTGCCTTGCGTAGAACACCTGTACATACACAGACGTTGTTAAATACTTCATTATTTGTTCAATACTACAGAACTGGAGCACGTATCTCTTAAGAGAGCAAGTAAAAGACACTTAACAGCCCTTTCTTGAGGGACATCAGCTTACACCAACTTCTATATTTCCTTCACTTCTGAGAATCTGCAGTCTTTCAGTCAAGCATATTCCCTGCAAAAAGCATCAGACAAACCCAGCTGCAGTGTGAAGAAGATGCACATAATAACATTTGGCTCCCTTGGTCAGAAAGCTTCAGTATGAAATTCCCAAAGGACAAAACCACCCAGGCTACTATTTTCCTACTAAATCTACACTGTGCTTACTGCTATATCTCAAAGGAATGCAGGGATAAGTACTAACTCAGTGCCTTCTCATTCTGTTTTGGTGCCTACAGGTATAAACTTACAATGTTCAAAGATTTTTTCATTTTGGCTGACTTTCACATTGAATATTTCTTACACACAGATACCTTTTATGTATTAATCACCACTAAAGTTAAGAGGATTAGTGTCATCCATAGACTGCAGGCTGTCTCTCTCTGCTGTTTTCAGCTGCTGTCACTGAGAAAGATAAATTGTTTAGAGCAAGTCATGAAGGCACTATGAAATGTGAAAATATTTTTTACTGCTGGTGAACATGTGGAATTTTATACTTAATATCAACTGTTTCATTAAGTACCGCTTCTTGATAATTAAATCACTTAATAACCAGAAATAATTGAATCATTCAGGAAAAAATGATGCTAAATAATTCCATTACTGAAGTTTGAGACACTCGTGTGAAATATTCTCTCTTTCTTTGGGAAAGAGCCTCTGTTCCTGCACTCCTAAAGGCACGATATGCAGTAGGGATCCTCAGAGGATGTATGTATAGGTGTTCCCATCACAGTGCCCTAGGGGTGGAAGAGAACAGGTGACTCTTTCCTATCACAGTTCCAAGGTACTCAAGCTCCCATGGAGACTGAGATTGACCTGGAACCCATGCTAATTTCAGGACCTATATACTGTGTTATCTCCTCATGTCCTGGCAGGGAAATCTAGGCAGAATTAAGGAGAAAATTCCATTTTCCTAACTAAACAAAGCACCTTATTCTGGCTTTATATTTTAATATTTTATTGTTTGAGTGGAGAAGAGAACTTCATGTAAGGTTCTCCAAGGAAATGGTCTTGCCACATGAGTTGCATTCATTTTTGCCCATTTCTCATTATATTTCTTTCTAGAACAACTCAATCACTTCATAATTCATTGCTAAACATCGCAGAAAGATGATGAATTGTTTTACTGCTTCTCAGGAAAAAAAATGATTTTAAGATTTATTTGTCTGAAGGATATCTGTGATTCTGTCAGCCACAGACTGACAACTAGGCAGTAAAATTGCTTACAGCCCATGTCTTCCTATGAACCGGTTACTACTTTACACTACATCAAGCTATTTGAAAAATACTCTATTTTATGAAGCAGGATTCCTTTCCCCCTCTGTCAGCTTGTTCCCTTCAGGCAAATCCCAGGATATATCTACTCATCTGTGCTTGTACTAGCAAAGAGCTTATGGTAGAAACTAGGAGGCTGATTTAGGGTTTCTTTAACTACAGGCCTGTAAAACCTTTTAAATCTCCTACAGCTCTAAAAAGCACAAAAAAGTATCATGGTAGAGAATCCAGATGCACGTTGCCAAGGAGATAGGAAGAGGCAAAGACTGAGGCATGAGATGACTACAGCTATGGGAGGTAGCACACGGCTTTGTCAGTACAAACACAACTGATGCGTAGCAGACATGAAACTAGCATGCAGGTTAAATAAAGTAGCACATATAAACCACTCAGATTCACAACAGCTTCATTATATGCTTCCACTGGGTCCTTAAGTAACAAGTAGCAAAGGCAAGACTGAACTGAGGCTAAGAAGCACATCAGAATTAGGAATGGAGTCTGAATACAGCAAAAATTCTCTTTAAGAATGTGTGCTAATAAACCTCAGAAAATGCTCACTATATTAGAACAAAGGGGTAAAGGGCTCTAAGAAGGCTCCTTTGCTTAAATTTTGGACAGATCTTATACTTTTAGCTTCCAATATTCACTCAAAAGTCGTGCTGCAAAATGGCAATTTTTACTAGAGCTGACAACATTCCAGCTTCGTAAAATGCATTTAATTGGAGAAAGGTTAGCTATTTTGCCATTCCTTGGAACACTCTAAAACGAACCCTATAAAGTGAGCTTTTCTTCCATCTGTAAGAACACAAAGATATCAAATGCATTCATATAATCAACCTTCTTCCCTGCAAAATGAACTCCTGCTCACAGTGTACTTTCAAAGCCCAGATGTCCTTTATACTGAAATACCACTCAGAACCTGAATATCCGTAGTGGAGGTTCCTAAGCTTTTCAGAGTAGACACCTCAAAATTTTTGATGGTGTCTGTACTAGAAAGAATAGCAATTGTAGACATTTTCTGATGATCTCTGCCACCCAAAATCTGGAGGGGCTTTCACCACTGCTGAGCTCATCAGCTTTGAGGACGCCTCAGAGCTGTGTATCAAGGAGTGCTGCCCTGAGCTGTTGTCCCAGTTTCCAGCATATGTGCCAAAGATGATCACCAGTGGCTTGCTGGTTTTGGAGAAAAATATTTTTAGGCTGTTATGAGCTGCTTATGGCTGGGTCTTTTTTAGGACAGAAAGATAACAAGGCGTTAGCAAACACTTTACGTTCCCAGGGAGAAAGACATTTTTAAATATGGACTTACAGGCTGCAAAAAGAGAAAGGTGGGGAACAGAAAAGCACAGATAAAAAGGCAAAATTTGCACAGTGAAAAAATTCACATGAAGTTCAAAGTAAAACTCAGTGGAAAGAATAGCCCACTTGATAGTAAGCCAGCAAAAGGGTCACTAATGCACAAAGTGTGAGAATAAGAAGAGAGTCAGAGGGAAAGAAAATGAAACATGGGGAGGAGGGTTGTTGTCACCAACACGGAAATCAAAGCAGCATGTAAACAGTCAGCCTACATGACATAGAAGCCATCTGGCCAAACAGCCTCATCACACTGCTTCTGGCTATGCCTACATCTGATAATGTGTGTGGGGAATGGAATGACAGAAAAACTAGAATATAAAGTCAGTGTCCAATGGGTCCCAAATAAATGAAGAACGTTGAAATTCCTTTCAACCTCCTTCCTCCAAAAAAACTCCAAGCACTGTGCAAATCCCTACAAGGAGAATTACCTCTTGTCTGGTACAGGATTTCCCTTTTCCAGACCATACAGCAAGTAATAGAAAATCAAAGATTTAAGCTACTGCTTTGCTCTCCTACACTTCCCATCGAAAGGAGTTCTCTGCTTGTTAATGGCTTTCAGAGATGTCAGAACTGGTTTATAACATTTTTCCTGCAGGACAGGAGTCAGGCTAAAAATATGTATGCATACATATTTTCTTTATTTATCTCAAGAAGTTGTTATTGATGAATCTACAATTATTAATGAATCTACAAATGTCACAAACTCTTACTCCCTTTCATTTAGGACCTTGCCTCCATCTCCTCTGAAAATTAGTGGGATGACAGAGAATAATTGCTGTATGTAGTACTAAATTGAGTATGCTGGATTTATGAGCATCCACTAGGATTTAAACAGCTCTTTACATATTCTCTGATATTTAATCACTGAGCTTCTGCTACTTGGACCTTTGTTATTAAGGGATCATATCCTATTTTCAATTTAAAAAAAAAAATATTTTGAAAAAAAATAAATAGATCCATCATTCAGAAGCTAACAAGAAATCACAACATCTTAGAGAACACGATTTCAGAAAGAGAAGACCTATCATCCAAATAGTAACACCAGGAAATGTAAGGAAACCTGGAAACCTGCGAGGGATCTCTTGCCTTGCATGGAGTATTTTGCATTACAGCATTTAAAAGATGAGTAATGCACAGATTTTGTTGGGGCTCTGGGCAGCAGATTTGCACACAGAGGACAGTTGAGGGTAAGCCATGCGTGCAAGGCTATGTATGCACATGACTTGTCATCAGAAGAAGCAGAAACTCTATCAACAGATTAAACAGCCCATGCCAGATCCAAAACAGAAAAGTAGATTATTAATGACTAAAGCAGCTGTACTTGTCCTTGTCTTTGTACATTTTAAATAAGAATATTTATCTCACTTTTTATCAAATTTGCTTTATGAAAATGACATAGAACATAAAAAATCACCTTTGATGGCTGCTAAATATCCTCTCAGCTCTCTTTGGAGCCTAGAACCCTCTGCCTGGAAAAGAAAACAAACAGACAAGAAAGACAACTAGTAAGTAAAAAAGACATTACAGTTATGTTATTGCAAACAAGTTTCAGTTACATTTTACACGCATACAGACTTACCAAAAAAGAGCAATTCCACGAGCTTCCTGATGAATGGTGTTACATGATGTAGGCATGTAAGATCAACTAACAGACCACAAAATGTACTCTCTATGCTAAAATTTCTGCTTTGGTTTTATCAGTCACTTGGATGGAGAAGAAATCCAATCAAAGAACAACAGATACATTTTACAGCTACAGTCTAGTTCATGTCAACCTGGCCAATGTCCTCAGAAGGACAAAGAAGTATAACCACGAATACTGTACTCCCTTTTGAAGCCACTCAAAATGAGGCCACACTAGATGTATAGAAAGTCCATGACCTTACATGCATTGCTTATTATTTTTTGAACAGTATTCCAAATGCTGTAATACTTTGCAAGTGTGTATCTCCTAAAAAAGCCAGTAGTGCTAGTAATTACGTTTAGTTTGGCTACAGCAGTTTGCTGTGAAGTCTCAACTGTTCCTTTGGTAAATGCATCAAAAGGCTCTTTCTTTATCTTATAGCAACAGTCCTTTAAAAACTCAAGACTAAAGGAGAGAAAACAAACTGCTTTACTTTATCTCTGACTGTATCACAATTCGGACTTCACAACTCATAGGATTTACAGTAAAATCTGTACTAAACTATTGCACATAACTTCATTGCTACAAAGCTGCTCTCCAGGACATTCTCAATAGCCTGAAGATTTTGGAAACCCTCTGTGCTTATTACCTACCAATATCCTTAAAAGTGCTCATTTAAGTGCTCGGAATCTATAAGAACATCATCCCTCACATTTTCTCACATACAGCTACGCCATATGGAATCAGCTGCAAAATATGAGCGATGGTTTGGGAAATTTTCTCATGTTTTTCATGTGAGAGTTAGACCTCAAAAGGATGTGTGTGTGAATACATCAGGAGGCAGAGTCTCAACTGGTATGAACTGTTGTAACTCCACTGACGCCAAAGGATCTCTGATGTCAGTAAAGGAATTATAGCAATGGTCAGGGCATTCAGAGGCAGAGAATCATAACAAACTCAGATTGAAAGAGATCATCTTGGTCTCGGTCAAAAAATACTCATTTGCACAGACTGCACACACATTGCAACACACAGGTTATATGTGCCAAACTCACTTGCCTGTCCCTGTCTACAAGGAATTGAAGGCCTTTACATCTGAGAATCAAATGTCCCTAGCATGCATAATACCAGAAGAAGAGAGCACATGTTTTACAGCCTTGGAAATACTAGATCAGAAAAAGGCACTTATGGATTTTAAGAAATGAAGGCAGCTTTCACACTAATTTTATCTCTAGCAAGACTTTTTAAGCCTAAATTCATTAATCAGTTAAATTCCGAACATGGGAAAAGATCCATCAGGATGATGTTAGAGAAGATGTAGAGTGATGGTAAAAGCACAGGAGCGCCTAGCCCACTCATCTGCCTTTGGTTTAGGACTACTTTCTTCAAGGAAAGGACTACTTTTTACTTCAAGGAAAGGCAAACCCTTCCCTTGCTTCAGGACTGGAGTTGCACATCAAGGAAGGGGTCTGACAGGTACCAGTTGCAGCAATCAGGGAATTAAGCCTCAGATTTAATGGTTTACAACACAACAAATAGTAAGTTTTAAGAGCAGTGGTATCTTGATATTGTGTCCCTTATGAAAATATACACACATACATCTTCATATTGGTTAGTAAAAAGTACCATCCTCACAAGTAGCAGCACATTTTATTGTCCTATGTAACACTGTAACATCCTAACGCACTGCGGAGGCAATCTTTTCTCTACTTTCCATGCTAAAAAGGGAGGCAGAGAGGTGGCAGAAGTCAACACTGACAGGGAAGAAAGGAGATGACTGAGTTTCTCATGGGAAGATCTGAAGATGGGTATCTGCAAGCACACAACAGAAAGAAGAAGCAGCTCTCCTTTCATACATGTCATTCTCCTTCTGGGAAGATACTTGTGCTCTGGAGTCATGCAAAGGTACAGGAATTATCTTTCCAATTTGTATGTTCTCTAGCATGAATGCTTTTATAGCCTCTTAACTTGTGAAGAGAATTGGAAGTAGGTTCAGCAACTAGATTCTTCATCATGGTTCAGCTGAACATGAACATTCTGAACTCTGTTGTCTGCCTTTAATTCTGTTATCTGCCTTTAATTCCGTTGCCTGCCTTTAATTCCATTAAAAGCCCTGTACTTACTCATACACACTTGTATCACTAGGAGTTATTCTATAGTAAGCATAGTTTACAACAAATGGCATGCAGTGGCCACAGATTACTCAAACACTGCCTATATTCTACTCCTGCTGTCCTAAATCACTGTGAGATCCTTTGGGCTTTGCTAGTGTTACAAGTCATCAGCAACCACTGCTTGGGAGAATGCTGAAGAAGTCAAGAAGCAGTAAAACATGATGCAAATATTGTGCAATAAGTGCTGCTGCAAATTCTGGCGATTCATTCAAAAGAATAATCTTGAACATGGGTATCCATAAGCCTTATTAATTCTTATTAACAACTCACAAAGCTGTTCAAATATATAGGCTACATAGAGCCACATGAAATTTCCTTCATCAGCAAATACTGTATGACACATGACATTAAAGCACCCCCAGACAAGGGCCAGCTTTCATTGAATTTGAAAGCAAACCTCTCAATTGCAGTGGTAACAAAATTACGCCTTTCTATTAAAAACAACAACAACAACAAATAAACAAATACAAATTTCCATAAGAAATCTTCGGTCTTGAAAATCCTGCAAAACGTGCTTCTGCTCTGCACATTTTGCAACAGTAAGCTCCCCATTAGTAAAGGTCATGTACTTTTATCACCTAACAGAATAACTATTGATCACAGAATGAAAATCCTGCATTGATGGCTTTGCATCCCTTGCAAACCATCACATACAGCTCATAAAAAACACTGATTTTAAGATTCTGCATATTCAATGCAATTTCTAAGTTTCCTACACATTTAATTTTCCTCCTTACTGATACAATCTTTCCCCTTTTTTTGGTCTATCAGATGAAGGCATGTGGTGGCTCTGAAACCACAGCCTGAAATTTCTTCATTAAAGCCATCACTTTCATTAGTAGAGATGAAGCATTGTGAAGGAGAATGAAAAATAGATGTAATTTTGCAGATGTTGTATTCCTCTGAAATGAGATTTCCAAAGGCAGCACTGCAGCTTCACTTATTATTTCATAATTTGTTTTATTTGCTTTACATGATGCAGCAAAATGAGTCAGAGTATCATAATATGCAAGAAAAGTCCAGGGAGGCATCTTGATAGTGTACATAATAGCAAATTTCTCATGGTCTGGTTGTTTGAGAACAGCAGACGTTTCTCACCAGATGCCAGCAACAGAAATCAAGAGTTCCTAGCTCACCTGGTCAAACTCAATATGCAGATTCCCCAAAGTCTGTCAAGCAATCCAGGCAGTCTTTACATATGAGTGGTGGGGTGTGCTGACCACCTGAAACATCTCTTACTAGAAAAATCAGCAGAGCTCTATCCAAGCAACAATTTCTTGTTTTGAACATTATAGCACAGAGTCAGTACTGCTTGTCAGACGCTCTTTTCTACTGTCTGCTCTTACTATGTGCTCAGTACTATGTAGCTGGTAGAGACATAGGTACCCAGTGAGATAAGGAGGCTCATGATTTCAGGAGCATCTGCTGTCTGCAGTCACAGCCCTTACAGACGTTTACAGAAGCATTAAGCATTTTCAGCAACACTGATTCTCAGAATATATATTTTTGGTCTTATTTTATTAAAGAACAGTATTTAGGTATGTCTTAGTACTGGACTTAAGACATTTATAGCACAGTCACCATAGGTTGAAAGAGTTAAAAAACCTGTTAAAACTTTCAAATACTAACACCATACAAAACAAGGTTTGTGTCTTTACTAGTTTATGCATCAGAAAAATTGTTTCCACTCAGAAATTAATGGCCATGTTGTCTGCACATAAGCAGGAATCGGATGACCTATTGGGAGGCTCATTCATTCACAGCTTTCCAGGCAGAACAGAAGAGTATGATTTTTCCATCATGTCACATACAGGATATAAACACAGTACATCTTTAATAGAAAGGTCAAAACAGTGTGTGCTTTATACCAAAATAAATCCCTCCACTTCAGCAGAAAGCTGATGCTGAGGCTGGAGCACTAACTTGTCCCATAGAAATGCAGAACAGGTAATTATTAATGCAGCTCAGAGTCTAATACTGGAATTCCAGCACTAACACACTGAGGAAACTGTTCACCTGGAAGCATTATCTGTATCACCTGTCAGGGACCCTCTAGTGTAACGTGCAGTTATTAGCTGCAACATACAGCATGGCTGTCACTAACTCTGCAAACAGATAAGTAGTATCCACTTGATGGGTCTTATAGGGAAAAGTATAAATGCAAAGGTCTGTGTAATTAAGTGAAGCTTGACAACAAGAGACTACTTAGATGCTTCCATAATTCAGTATGAAATGGAACTGTGTACCATTGTACCCTATTTAATTGCTTTTCTCCCCTCTGTAGTTCCTGGAACTGTCTTCCAAGTTTAAGCTTTTTGTTTTTTTTCTCAAGTAAATATATTTCTTCCTTTCTCTTTCTACCATCTGTGAAAGAACTGGCATTTGAACTACTTGTCTAGTGCACTGAAAATGGAGTATTTTTGTTATACCAGGACAGCATCAAATTTGTGGTCACCCACCATGTAGGTTCAAGATAAGAATTTAATCATTCTAGTAATGAAGTGACAACATGAGTCAAAGGAAACATGAGTCAAATCAATCATGCTTCTCAAAGAGCTTGGACTAATAAAAAAAATATCAACTTCACAGATAAATGCCATCATCTCCTGCCTCACAATAGCAGTGGTACCCAACAGACCAAGTAAGAAAACTCACTGCCTGCTGCAATGCTCTAACTACCATTTTAATTTTGACTCCTGCTGCTAAAACCAATTCTCACTGCTTCAGATGAAGACAGAGCAATGATGCAGAGATGAAGACAGAGAATTCCTGGTGCCCTCCCTAAACAAAAACCCAAACCTTTTGCTTTCTATTTCCAGTGCCTCACAACTAAACATCTACCTTCCTAAGCTAGGATTCTGTCTTCATATCTACTACATCACCTTACAATCATACTCATGTTCCTTAATTACAGCTCAAACTAACGTTTTCAGTGGATATTTTGGGCATGCAAGGTCAGCAAGTGTAGTCTACAAGAATATGGACGGAAGTATTGCATTCATACAGACTTTCTGTTTAAAGATTTTCTGTGCATATGCATATTTTCTGAAAACAGCACTTTCAGAATAGATTGCAGCTCACAGATGCATATTAATAACTGTATTTACAAATGACATATATAAGCTATGTATTAACAGATCTAGTAGAAAACTGTTCAGAACCATTTACAGTCCACTGGATTGTGCTCTGTTGGTGCACTGAATTACAGAGCTCAGCTATGTCAACTTCCTCCAGGGCCAGTTATTTCAAAGAGTTCCCAAAAAAACATACACCAGCCTGCTTCAAAAATGTAAAGAACTTGATCATTCAACCTCACATCCTGGGAGAAAACAATTCTCACATTTACCACAGCTGCAGAGGCACAACTGGTTAAATCCAAGGGACAATCGGAAGCAGCCCAGTGTGACAGCAGTTTAGACTTTAGATTTGGAGCAGTCAATAGGCAGAATTGAAAAAGCATAACATCAAATCAGCCACTCTGTCCTTTCAAGTGAAGAATTACTTGGAAAGGATCTGAGCTGCTCCTGCAGAGATAATTTTGTAGCATAGAACGGAGTGCTTCACCTTCCTGAGAATCCTGTCTGACTGGAAATTAGTGAGGTTGAGATATAACTGCATGCTATCTCTCTTTTTGTGCTGCGAAAAATACCCTTTCGTTTGTAAGATAATTACTAAACATGCATTTTAGAAAGAAATAGTAATCAGCGTAGAACGTCCTCCCACAGGCCCAGAATAATCTGCACATCGTTTTGATGGTATCTGGCTTTGTGATCATCTAGTATCTGGACCTTAGGATGGCCCCTGAAAAGATGTCAGTCAGATGAAGTCCCTCAGAACACAGTTTGCAAATACTTCTAGGCTTACAGAAACAAAAGCTCCCTTCTGCTAGTGCAGATGGAGTTTTCATGTGTCCTGTTTATTTTGGGGGGTCAGGGACATCATTTGGAATCAACTTTGTTTAGCAATGGAGCCTTCCAGGGAGAGAGGTGTACTGATCCACCTTAAGTTGTAGTTTAGCAGATTTTAAAAATCCCCTACAGTTTAGTGTGGGACTCCACACTAAGGAAAACTAAGGAAACCTGCATATGAGCCAAGGGAAAACGGACTCTTCCACTGAGAGTGAATTTAAAACTTGCACTTTTCATTTATTGCCCAGATTATTTTTCCTAAAGCCTATGCACAAGATCAGTAAAATGAGGGGTTTGAAGGGTAGACATGAGGTGCATAAGACAATTAATAGATATACGGGATGCACATAGCTTCCAAAAGAAAGAAGGGTTTGCAGAACATGTTGAATTTCTTGTGAAATGTTTTCATCGTGCCCTTCATTCAACCCCAGATCAAAACATCTGCGACTGCCTACACATGACTTGAGTGCCTCTCCTCCTCTTAGAGCTAATGCAGGTCTCTTTGGTGCAGTCTATGGAGTCAGAAGGAGAACTAAATCCTAAAGTCAAGACCACTCACTCAGCACAGCTGCCTAGTGTCTTTTGGGACACCTTGCAACACATCCACAAACACAACTCATCCTAAAGGAGACTCCTAGCTTTGTGGGATGGTGCTGGGGAGCCAAGAAGGGGCGTCACAGATGGCAGTGGGTGCTAACATTTAGAGAACTGACTCACACTCCTCATGGCAACCACAAAGAGGGCTACGCCAGGAGCCACAAGTGAAATGAGGGTTCACTAACGTACCTCCAACCAAGAAGGGGATGTGTCAGATCCAGATGCTGCCTAGGAGATCCAGCTGGCAGCAGCAGGAGACACAGCTGGGATGTATGTCCAGAGTCCTTGTGGGAAGCAGGACTGGGGACTGCATTTCTACAATATGGCTCAGGGGTATGAGCTAAAATAGGACTGCTGGGCCCAAGTGAAGGGCTGTGTGTCCTGAGTGGGACTGATTAGGGCCATTAGGGCTGTGGTTGCCCCCAGAAACACGATGTGTTGCTATTTTGGCCCTGATGACATTGCCTGGTTCAACACAAATGAAGTCAAATACAGATACCTACTTTCAAGTACTGCAATCTGGGAATGGGTGAGCCTCCAGTGACAGAGTTCAGCTAAAAAACATGTCCCTGGAGATGCCAAGGTGTGCTTGAGAGGACCGCAGAGGCACATCTAATGCCTGTGTGTAGGCCACGAATGTCATCTTTGCTGTCTTAGGTCACAAAATCACAGAATCACAGAATGGCCAGGGTTGGAAGGGACCTCAAGGATCATGAATCTCCAACCCCCCTGCTGCATGCAGGGCCACCAATCTCCCCATTTAACACTAGACCGGGCTGCCCAGGGCCCCATCCAATCTGGCCTGGAACACCTCTAGGTAGCCTGATCCAGCTTCTTTAGGCAGCCTGATCCAGCACATCACCTCTGTAAAGGTGACATCCAACCTAAATCTTCTCTCATTAATGAATTATAAAAAGTTAGTGATATGTCTGACATGAAAAGAATACTTCAGCATCTGCTGACTGCCCCGCCAAACAGCAACCATAAACCACCAACAGCAGCACTCAGCATTTTGCTTTATTCTGACAATATTTCATGGGCAGATGCTTTTTTAATAGCAGCAACTGGTGTATCTCTGCGTGTACATATACAATATATAATGCTAATAGTTTAAACACTGAAACATTTTAAACTGTAGTCTATAAAATAAATCTCATAACTATGTAGGGAAAAATGGTGAGAGTAAATATTCACAGATGTGAAGGAGAATATTGATGCTTTACAAGTGCTGAGTCATTAAAATATAGCAGAGAATAAGAAAATTCCTACTGAACTTTCTGACAAAAAAAAAAGTGTAAGATGCAGTTGCTTGAATGATGATATCTATAGTTATATATAGAGAGAAATTTTGGACTTGATGATATTTTCACAGAGTAGAGAATTTTGCAGGAACTGTCTTTTTTTTTTTTTTTCCCTGAACTTCAAGGTCAGTTGAGGGGCTGAGAACATCCACAATTAGCTGTGGAGAAAGAAACACGTAAGTCCCAAGTAAATTCTTGCAATATACTGAAAACCTGTGCCACACAAGTTTATATAAGGTCCACAAGTTTTGTTTTAAAGTGACAATTTCCTGTTCACAACTTAAGTGGAAGGTGAAGTGGAAGCAGTTTTATTCACTGCTGAAAATCCAATCTTTTTGGTGTTTTTGTTTTTTTTTTTAGCTGCAGCAGCTTACTGCTTCTGACAGGAAAATCTGGAGGCTCTCTAGAGCCACTGTTCTCTCCAGACATGGGATGACTCAGTTTCTCCATGGTGATTCATCTGGTAATTCAGCTTTGAGTCTCATGCCAAATGGGGGTCTCTCATCCAGCTGTACTCAAATAGAGGTGGGAATGGACCTCAGGGCAGCTTAAATTATGCTATCCTAAATAAAGTTATATTGATCTTCTGGATGTACCCTTATACTGAGCATCCTGCTGAGCATGTTACATACTTATCATCCAACCTGCTCTTCAGGCAAGGAATTGCTTATTAAGATCTCAGTTTTTGCATTATCTGTTTCCTGGATAATAAGTGCTTTGCTCTTTTTTCTGTCCTTTCCCTGAGCTAAACTGGGAGTCCTCATTTATTATCCTTGGAGAGTATCAAAACAGGATAATTCTATCCATAAAACCAGTTGACCTCCCAAGTGACATCAGGTCAGTGAGGTGGAGAATTAAGACAAATAGTCCATTTCAACACCTTTCAATTTACCCAGAGCCCACATATCACTAGCTGTGACAGCCTTCCTCAAAACCAAATGTAGGAAAGTGAGATAGCCAGGAAATGGAACCAAATCACTGTCAAATGAGATTGCAAGAAACGAAGTTTAGCCTGAACTTTCTCCCAAGCTGCCCCTGTCACAGGAAGGACTACTATAACAAACAACCATCGTAGAGAAAAATAATCCTGAAGAGAACTGGAAAAGATGGTGCAGTCTCCAGTAGGGGGTGGCTCTCCTTGGAAGCCCACATTTCTGTCCACTGTTCTGTGGATCTCAACACAATGATCCATCACCTTATCTGCCTTTCAACTCTTTAATACCTCGAGTATGATTTTTCTTTTTCTAAGGGCTCCAGAATTGCAGAGGTAACCTTGAAAGCAGGATTGAATGTAAAACAAGAAGAGATGGCTGCTTGAGTCCACAGAGGACAGCAGTTCTGTAAAGTGCTGATCACTAAGAGTGATAATTCAGGTGCACAATGTAATCCTTTGAATCTTTGCATTCCCAGTCAGTTGAATATCAAAGCATAGGTAAAACTATGAAAACTTAAGCAATTTATTTGGGGTACCTGGTAGAAACAGTGTTCTTACAGCATTTTTTTTCCCTTTGTATTTGAGAAATTGAGCAAAACAGGATTATTTGAGAGCAAGACAAGCAGAACACAGCAGCATGCATGATTAAGTTAATAAATGTACACACGATCTTTCATTTGTTATGCCACTGAATCTAACCTAATCTGCATGTGTCACTCAAATGAGTTGTAGTATTTCCTTCAGCACTCATTCCTTGCCCATTTCCTACCGTGGCCCCAAGTCATATCTGCATTCAGATTTAACATCAATTCAGTTCCTGTGGAGTCCTTGACTGCTTATTCCTGTCTCTCAGTACTTCAGAGAAGGAGGAAATAAAAATGAAGAAATGCTAAGTTCCTCCTTAGCCCTTGGCAAGAGTTTCAGCTGAAAAACAACATTACAGAAAATTCTTGGTAGAGAATAGAAGAAACACACACTTGAAACATAATTTTGCTGATAATGACTTTTTTTTCTCTTTCATCTCTTCTTTTTTAATTGACTCAGAAGCTGCATCTAAAAATACAACCCACAGAATTCTATTTTTTTCATGGGGATACTCCAGCTGCTCCTCTCCGATCCAGTAAGAGCCTTACAGATGCACCTTATTTCTAATAACACAGTTACTAGCTGTGCAAACATCTGTGTTATTGAAAACAATGATAAGCCACAAGATAAGAAAAATCAGAAAGAAAGAAAGAAATCCTCTATTGATATCTCAGCAGATTTGGAAAATAGGAAGGTGAAGAAAAGGGAAAATATGACATCTCTACGGGGCTTCAAAGCTTCTGAATGCTTTTTCAGCCTTATTAAATCCCAGTATCTACCTGACCTTAGCAAAACTGAGGAAAGAACCACTCTCCTCAGAGAAACAGCTTCTTTTACTTCCCATTATCATCATTTCAGAGGAAGAATGAGCTACATAGTCCAGTTAGTCCTCGAGCCTCCCTGTCCTTCTAGAGATTGGAAAATAACTGTAAGTCACTGTAAGATGCAGAAGGATTAATCAGAGTCTGAGCAGAGAGATTTCAGGATTTGTGTTTATACAAAAAGGACAGAAAGGCATGTGGTAGATTGGACTGAGTCAGTGTAGGAACTGCAAACACTAATATGAACCAACTTTTATGTCATGTAATTTTTGTGGGAGTAGTTCTCTCACTCTTCGATGGCTTTTACATATGAGCTCATGAAGGCTACTGATACCTCTGTATATACTTGCATAACAAGATTATTTTCTTGCTGACATTAACACCCTGGAGCTAAAAACCCCATCCAAAAAAGTGAGGAGCAACTGAAGTTAGACTTCAGGACTGCACTGGGAGTATATTATAAACTATTCAGGGAAGCTCAATTAGTATGTATGTATTTACAACATTAAGAGCAGTCCTGCTGCCCTGCAGTGCATCATCAACACTGCCACCACAGCTCTCACCATCCCTCCACTAGTGGGGAGTATGACAACACACAGCAGTCTAAAACTGTTCAGTTATTCACTTAATATAATACCAGTTTTACTACATACCACTGATGAAAACAATCCACAACATGAAACCAAGGAAACAAATCATTTTCTTTGTCAGAAGGCAACTACAAAGCAGTATCAAATTGAGGTTGGGTTCTGTTCTAAATCACACTGTTGAAAACATGCTGACACTCCAATGAATCCCGATGGCATGATGGGATTATGAATTATTAGAATATGCCTATTTAATATAAATGTATTACATGTTTGTATGCAGAAATGCAACTAATTTTTTTTTTTTTAAATTTCAGAACAAAATCTTACACTCATATGATTGAAAGCATTTTCTTTCACCTGTTACCCTTCACCATCTTCTTCAAAATTAGCAAGTTCAAATACACTGCATCCTTCTTAAGAAACCAAGGAAGTAACTGACCTCTTGCCGTTTGAAATTTTGAACGTATTCTTCAAACTGTTCATCCTTTGTTTCATCTGCTTTTCCTAGTTTTTGAAGTACCTACGTTGGGAAAGACAAAAACAGATCAGTATTAGTGTCACAAAACAAAAATGCTGTTACATTCAACACTTTTGTTCCTTCTGTGAGGCTGAAATTGCGTTTCACTTTGTTGAAGTGCTACACGCACCACTGTTTACAAAGTTTACCTGGGAAACCAAAAATCAAAAATGGTGACCACAGACAAAGCAAAATATGTTGTGTGCACGAGCAGAAACATACTTGGTGAGGGCAGGTATGTGTTAATATACTTCAAAGTATGGAGTTTCTTGGAGGAGAGTGTATGTTGGTTTTGTTTCCTTCCTTTTCCTTTATTATTATTATTTTGTTCTAAATAAACCTACTTTTCCTTCAGCAAAAAATCCCAGGGTCTCAAAGCAAGAAAAAATTAGATAAATTTGCTGTCACTTCAAGTTCTCTTCCCGTGCAGTTAGACTAAAAAATCAAGTCATATTTTTTGACTGTTTATGGCTCATTATGTCCAATGGTACTAACGCTATCCTTAGCTGCATGATTTTCAGCATTAAATGAGAATAAAGAATTGTGAGACATGTTTAAAACTTCTATTGTTTCATATTTACCATCCTCATTAATTCAGGAGTTGACTGTCATCTGTTAAATAATAAATACATTGCAGTATGTCAGCAACAAAGGTTATTCATGTGATAGCAATCTCAAAAATAAATTGAACCGCTAAACTTTATACAGTGTTAAACTACAAAAAATATATTATGATATTAAATCACACCACTGCAAAGCCATTTTAACACTGAAGATTTGCATATAAAAGAAAATAAATTTTACCCTTGTTAAAAAAAGCACCCAAGCTTCATAGAACACTGCTAGAGGAATAAACCATCTCAGAGAGCGATATTGAGTTTGCTCTCCCAAGAGAAAGCAACCAACTTTTCTATTTTCACAGAAAAGGCAAGCAAACAAACAAACAAAACAAATCAAACAACAACAATCAACGTAAAAAATCCACACTAGCTGATACCATGAATAAACATAGAAACAGCCCCAGTCCTGGCATACTTTGTGTCATTTCATTTGAACTTAAACTCCAGTCTGCCTGGAGCCGTAAAAGCCAGAATGCACAAAGGTGCAGAGAGCATTGCTATCATGGAAACCAGAGTTAAAGATGATCAAAAAGCTGATGCGACGTGACCTGTGCAACTGGCATGTGGGACTTCAAGGGAGTTCTGACGTATGTACAGCAGAAAGAAAGAATGAAATCAGAAGAAGAAAAAAAAAAAGATTTTTTCTGACCATAGTCATGTTTTAAGTTTTCATTGCCATGGCTCATTTGGGCGTTTTGGCTTGCTTTTAAGTCCCCAAGATCTCACGTGTTCTCATCACCAATCCTTTTATAAAACAAGTATAACAGTCAGCTTTACAGAGGAATCATTTAATTTAACATTTCAAATAATCACAGCAGTACCCATAGCTTGCTGTCACCAATGAGTCCAACAGTATGCCCCCAGCTGCAGCGTGGCTTTGATCTGCACCAAATGGCTCCCTGACAATTGCATGTTTGCTTTCAAAGTGCTGGCTGCCAGGTAAACCCCCTCACTGAACCAAGACGTTCAAGCTGTGTGCACAGGAACAAGTAGTGGGCACATTAATTAGAGTCAGAGAGATTCATAGCATATGTAACAAACCAGGGCAAAAAAACTTGTCGTGATAAATTCTTTTATCTTTATATTCACAGCACACATTTATGTCTCCAAATGGATGCTCGGGTCCAATAGCACAAGGCTTAAACAACCAATCCCTTACAGAATTTCTACGTTGTTTTAATCTCATCTCTGACTTTTAAATTCTTCCTATTTTCAGCTACATAGCTGAAAGTAAGCTGGAGTAAGAGATGGTGTTAGAAGCTGGCTTCTGCAAACAAGCAGAAGAACCAAAGCTGTTGCTGAGAATCTCATGGCCCAGAAGAGCTAGAATGAGACATGGACTCAGAGAGTCCAGGATTGGTAGCTAGTGCACTTTTTTTCTTAGCATGCCCACACAGAGAAAGAATGTTTAGGACTAGGTTTCAGAACACCCATCAATGAACAGCCTATATTATTGAAAAGTATACACAGAAAAATAAAAGTTGAAGAAGCAGATGTGAACTGGAGATGTTGTACCGAGGGACATGGGTTAGTAGGAAATATCGGTGATAGATGGGCGGTTGGACTGGATGATCTTAGAGGTCTTTTCCAACCTTGGTGGTCCTAGGATTCTGTGAATCTCATGAAACATCTACAGTCAACTGTTCTGTAGTTTTCTGAAGAACGCTTAAAATATTTGGTAAACTTGACCTCCCTATCTAAAAAGAAAATAGGCAAAAATGTTGCACATATTTCATTTAATTAGCAGAACTTGAAACAGTAGCTCTGTTTTTTCCTGATTTAACTGTAATTTACAAATGTGATACTATACGGTCCACACGATGCACTGAATTGTGCTACGGATCTAAAATGTATTAGTATTGGTATTGAGAATGAAGGTAAAAGCTAAATTTGGTCTGATGGTAAACCTTGATTCTGTTGAATGAATACATGTACTGATCAATGGTCTGGTAATACGGTATTGAGACAGATAAATGACAGATTCAATACACATAATTTGTGTAAGTACATCAACCATATCTGATACCATTTATTAATATTTTCATTTGCATATTTCCATGTGAGGATGTTGCATCTTCAGTTACCATTTTGGAAAACATGAGACTTGACAATTTCCATTTTAAGTCATTTAAGCACCTTCATATACCAAAATCAATAAAATTCAGATCTCTGAAGATCTGAACTGCTAGAAAAAAAAGCGTCAATAATTGGCTGATCTTGAATTAAAATGACGAATTCTGTAAGGATGGTGAAGTAAATATTGCTAAGTGTCTCCAACATGTCAAAGAAAGGACATTAATATAATAGAAAAGCTTACTGGTAGGATTGAGTACACTTGATTATATTGAAAACTCATATCTTGTGGCAAGGATGACAGTGTTATAATAGCTGCTGAGGCAGTCATTCTGAAGGGCTTATCCACCCTTCTTTACAGAAGTTTCCCAAACTATGGTACTGCTGGGAAGGGGAGGGAAATAGTGATTTTCAGATCTAAACCAACGCTAATAAGGAGCTGTGATATTCTTAAAGAACAACCAACGTGTTCCAAACCACTCAAGGTGTAAAGACAGGTTTGCTCAGATAGGAATACCCAGGACAAGTCTTCATCAGAAATTCTCAGGACTTAAAAGCTTGAAAACATTAAGATAATCTAACTTGCCAAAAGTACTCTTAAGTAAGGATATTACAGAACAACCCCAGCAAAACAAACACTTTTGAGTGAAAGACCAAAAGTCACTGCCTTACATCTTTTGAGAGCAGCAAATGGCTCAGGACCTCAGCAGAAGCAAACTCATGCACCTATATCACTGTTCTACAGTACTGCTTTAAACTTAACATTTTTCTCTTCTACAACCTGTAAAAGAAACACCAAGGCTGGACGAATAGCACATGCCATAGTGAAGAATGCCCTCCTAATATCCAAGTTAAATCCTCTCTTTCAGTTTAAACCCAATGCCCCTTGCCCTATTTCTACCCTCTTTGATAAAGAATCCTTCCTTTAGGCCCCTTTATGTACCAGCGGGCCACAATGAGCTCTCCCCTGAGCCTTCTCCATACAGAACAATCCTCACCCTTCTTTGATCACTCTCTCTTCTTCCTCTGTTACCTGCAGTCTGGATCATTATCATTACTTACTGTAAGAAATGATGACACTTGGTTCAGGTTTTCAGGTCAGTGCTAGCTGATCTGTAGTTATCACTCTATTTGTCCCTGCACACTTACAGTATTTATGATGCAGAGAGAATTCCTGATCATTCAACATTCTGCAGTCAATTCTCATTGCTGTGCAATGTATGTTGTATCTCTATTATTGTATTTCCATTTGTTTCCCTGTCCCCTGTTAGGGCTTGTCTTATACCGGGTACAATAGCCCTTATTTACCCACCACCTCCAGTTAAATTTTACTGCTGAAGTCTGGATGTGGTGGATCACATAGTAGAAGATAAGCCTCAAAGCAAACTGCAATTTGGGAAAATATATTTAGTGGAGGAATGCAACTTCACCACTGCTGTCCTAATAGATGACAATTTCTGCTGCATGGAGACAAAAAGAAAAGTCATATACTGAACATCACTAATACATGAGATATGGCCTAAGAGATGGAAGTGGAACCAAGTGCTCACCAGGATGGAAGAGCACGAGAAGTACTCTACAGGTCAGACTAAGTACCTGTATGACCTACCAACCTCTCTCAGGCCTTCCCAGGAGAAGATACTTTGGGAGGATACAAAGCAATTGTGCAGTGGCAATTCTGAACATCCTTGCAGAACCTAGCAAACTGTTTCAATCATCTTCTGGTGTGGTGTCTTCAGGTTCTAAATCCCTGCTGGATTTTTCCTAATGACAGTCCTGTCCTTGTTAAAGTCAGGTTAGGGATTTGCTGTTTGCATGAATATTCACTTTCTCATGGCTGCTTTTCTTTTGCTAATTTTATGTCAGATTTTGTTTGCTGGTGCTTTGAGTGCTGTAAAATACTACAATATATAGAAGTAATTATGTAACAAATGGGAAGAGTGCTAAATAATAACCAGACAAGCATAAAATGCTATGATAAGATATGTTCTCTTAAATGAAATTGAAAGAGGGAAATGTGATCTTTCTACACAGCCTGAATGACAAATGTGAACATTATGCTATGAGAGATGATTATAACAACTTTTCTGCAAATTACAGAATCTAACTGCACATCATTGACCAGATGATGTTAAAAAGCTCTAGAGAGGGCTGCAAAATAAACATTATAATTCTTTTCACAGTAACACCACAGGCAGACTTCGACATCAGCCCTCGGTCATTATGGTTAAAGCCAGAAAGTGCTTTACAGAGAGCACAGACCTGCACATTGCAGTGCAGCACAATGCTAGACTGTTTCTCACTACTGGTTCCTTCTTGCACTCAGAAAACTTGCTGTACTGTAATTAGGCACCTTTGCAACATTTAACATGATGGGTGGCTATTGTTCTGCCTAAGTGGATTCTGTGAGGTTGAGCAATTTAAGGAGACTTAAAGACAAACTTCGGAGTTCTGGAGGCTTGTTTTGCTTGTGAGAAAAGAAGAAATGTTAAGAGCAGTGTCAAAGCGTTGCTAAGGCCTTTTTCCTGCTTGTCTCTGGGGACTTGCATGGAGTTTAATGCTATAAACCCTCCCAGCTGGAAGGGTGGCTCATCGCTCTCCATATGTGGTCTGAAAAGTATGCATACCTACTGAAAGTGAAAGCCTAGCACAGCACACCTGCAGTGTACTTAAAAAGTTGAACTCTGGAGAGGCAAGCCATGGAACTAGTTTTCCTGTGTGCTCCATGGAACCAGCCTAACAGGGAAGGGCATCCAGGTAGAGAACGTGGGAAGGGGCATGGTGGATGACCTTCATGGGAGGCATTTTAAAGAGAAAAACAAAATAGAAAGAAAGGTTAAAAAAAAACAGGGGAGAAAAAAAAGTAAGAAACCAAATGAGGAATTAAAAGGAAAGCATTACATTAAAGGTAACCTATAACAGAAGAATGAACATTGAGAAGCTGTGAGTTTGATATTTCATTTATTGCTCACTTTACCACTGAGGAACTGAAGTACAGTAAGAGCAAGTAACTTCTTCACCAACTTCAGAGAAAGTTAGTTACAGAAGGGTAGCAAATGCAGACAAGCATCTTAACTTCTTGGCCTTCCTCCTATGAGGAGGAGTCTCTTACTACAGAAATTTGCTGTGTTTAGACCTGTACAGAATAAAAGAGGAAGAGAGAACAAAAAGACAATATGTATGCCCTTCTCCAGCTATTGAAGTTTGTATTTCTTGAAAAGATTGATCACTTCTTTGGTTGAACAGGAGCTAAATTTAACTGTCTGCACAATTAGCAATAACGTCCTTGGCTGAATTTCCACATCCTTTACTGCATCCCACATAAATAAAAGTACTGCTCTGCTGAATTAATAAAGCATCCTGTCAGTTGCTATTACTTCTGCCTAAACTTACTAATCCAGTTGAAAGTACTTGGACAAGTATTTCAGACCTGTAGGTCCTATCTGTACATCCAGGCCATGGACAATTTTATTTCCCTCTTCCTTACCAGCTCCTTCACTTCCCTGTTCCCTTATGGTTTATCCTCTACACTTTCTGTTGAGCAGATATTTTCCTTTAGTGCACATTCTACAATAAGTACTAACAAGAAACACTTCCCACTCTGACAACTATTCACTCAGCTCATGTTATAACTTCATGTTATCAGTCCTCTATTCACTTTTTCCCCTATTTGGGCTGCAAACTTTTCAAAGCAGAGAGTATCTGATATTTTCCTTTCACTGTATTGAAGACAAGGCAGTACTTATCTTGATTTGCTCGAAGTTCCTACCCAAAAACCCATGATTTTACAACTTATCTTCCAATTTAAATTTACCCAGTGACCAGCTAGTTATTTCACTATTTACTTGAAAATTCTGGTCCTCAGAAACTATGAGAGAAAAGTTAAAGCCACCATTCAAAACTTTTTTCATTGTATTTTCAAAGCATAAGAAGTAGCATCAAACCAGCTGTAGAAGAATTACTATTCACAACAATTTAATGATCCAAATATGTTAAAAAAAAGGAGTAGATTGCCTATAAACAACTTTCTTTGTTCCCCAAAACTAATTTTTGAGCTCCTGCAAATAGAACATTGAAATCAACTACAGTGACATTCAGTGAAAAATTATTTAATCTGGAAAAAGCTGCAATATGATTGCAAAAAACCTGTCTTCTGTACAACAGTGTTACCGAAGCTCACCCTTGCACATGGAAATTTATCTACCCTACTGTAGTCCTCAGCAGCACCATTCTGTTATCTCTAAACTAATTAAGCTTTTCCTGGGTCAAGAAGAAAGATTTCAAAGATAAAATTGCAATTTATCTGTGGTTAGCTCAGTTCTGCTTTCATATTTATGCACTTAAATTCTACCTTGAAAAAGACAACTTTGTCCTTTACAGACTCAGAATTGTTGCTCTGGATTCATTGCAGCAAGTATTTAATGATGTTTTATCTGTCTGTCTAATGGCAGTCAAATAAAAAATAATCAAGCAAAAAGCTTTTCAGTAACAAAGCCAAAATAAAGATCACGTTCAATACGACAGACCTTGAATTTAAAAACACACAGGCATTCTTCCCCTGTCTAGTTCAACTGGATATATATAGCAGATTCCTATTTTATTCTTTTTAGCTCTGATGGTATGCTTTCAGTGGATCAAAGAATTCATAAAGAAACTTGCCTTTCACTTTAAGTAATGATGCTTTTCAGGTTATTTCCCATTCTACTTGCATTGCAGTACCTGATTTTCTGTACTTATTTCCAAGAGTCAAGAACAACAATTTCTACTGATTTTGATTAAACTCACCGAACAGAACCAACTTATAACAAGAGAAATGGATTTTGACATTAAATAGATAAAGAGTTAGTATTAAAACATAATGTCTCCACAGCAGGTTTATATTAAGTCTGTAAATTCCATTCAATAACTTTATGGGCATCTCCAGGTTAATTCCAATTAAAAAAAAGGCAAATAAAGGTCAATTTACAAAAGAATGTGACTTCTAAAATCTGGACGAAGAACCAGAGAAAAAGTTTCAAAAATTAATAAATTTTCTGCAAAGGTAAAGGCAAATAAAATGCTTAAGAGAGATATTTCATTTTGACACAACGTGCTTTTCTATCCGCTGTCTGCAAGATAAGGAGAAATGGCTCCATTTCCCACTCTGCAGTAAGATTCAATCCACATTCCTAGGCCTTGAATGACAAAAACATCCATAACCACAGCCATGATGGCAGAAGCAAAAGCTCAGCCATTCCGACATGGGTAATAATGGAGCTCACAGGTTACTCATTGTGCAGCTAGTTAACAGGTGAACTTACTTTCCTTTCATTGTTACATATGCAAGGCTAGTCATGTTTTTGTATCTTATCCCTTTGGCTGCTAAATTAATCCATATGCTGAATGCAGCAATACAGCTGCCTAAACTTGACTGCCTCCTCCAGTCTGAGCTGTGGCATTTTCACAGATATTCTTACTCCTTGATAAAGGAGTTGTCTGAGGCTGAACAAAATGCTAACCTTTGGTCCAGCACAGAAGTGCAGTTATTGTCTACCCAGAGGCTCCTTGATGCCCAGTCGAGACAGGATTTCCTTGTTGAAGGCTCAGGGCAATCTTCACTACAGGACTGAGAGTAAAACCCTTGGAAGCAAAATCAAGAGTTCCCACTGTGGTTTGGTGGCTTGCCAACAGAATATCTCACCACCTGTTAGACAGTTTCATGTCATGCCACACATAGCAATGAAGAACACGAAGAACATTTCACCTCATACTTTGCAAAACATTTGCCAGGTTGATGCTCATCTGTGGAGGAATTGACTGTTTCTTCATGAAGCACGAATACATTGCAAGCTAAATACCAGTGAAGTGCCTGACATGGCAGCATTTGCTAATGAGTTACTTTTCATCTTGTGCCAAAGCTTTCTGCTGCACCCTCATCCAAAGCAAGAGGAAGTGACCTGATACTTCCAGGTGAATTCACTGCCCTGTAGGTGGAATGATAATTAGGTCTCCATTCCCAATAATTGAGAAAATTATTTCCCAGGTATATGAAAAATTAGATAGATCCCATAGACTTATTCTTGAAACTTGAAAACTCAGGAAATCATTTATGTTACCCAGGCGTTTCTTTCATTCGTTTTTTCAAAATAGCTTTTTCAAAAGCTCACTGATTCATGAGAGAATTATTTTACTTACTGGAAGAATCTGAGGGCATTTCGTAACAATCACAAATTCCCCAAGACAAGCTTTATAAAAATTACAACTAACCTAGCATAACGTGGTAGCTTTGACTAGCAGAATACTAGTAAATACTTCTGAAAAGTTACCAGCTTCCCATCTCATGGTATTTTACAATTATTCAACATTTTTGCATTACTCGTGGTCAAAAAACCTAAAGTATTCTGAAGGAGCTCATCTTACATAGCATATTTCTACATTTCTCATTGATAGCTGCTAAGGATAAGGTTGTTCTCAGGAGTTTACGTGCATCATTTCTTCATGCTCATCCCAAGTCATGGTCACCGGGTACTTGAAATGATTTAGACATTATTTCAGTACCAAGGAAGAAAATAACCACGCTGATGCAGATAACTGAGGTTGGAGAAATAGTACAAATTAAACAGGACTTTAAAATAACAGGCAAAAGTTAAAGAAGGCTCTAAATTAATGCCAGTGTTAGCAAGGTCTACAAGCCAAGGTAGCATAAAATGCCCACATTTTGACATCTAGATTTTGCTTGAGATGCTGCAAGCAAACACAGCCCCACGCTCTCCTGCAAGGTTTAGGGATGAGACCCCAGAATTAGCCCTTTCCCTGGCAACTCCCCTGGACATAGCTCAGAGCTGCTGAGCATGGAAACTGGTGTGTTTTGCTTGGGTCCACAGCACCCAGAGCACAGTTAGGCCCACTTTGCAGTGAAGTTCTTTCTTTGCCAAGCAAACAGCAGTCCTGTTCTATTCTACATGGCAAAATCAACAGATTTAAGAGCTCCCTAATAGATACAGTTTCCATGCAAAAAGTTGTCAGGAAAAGTCAGCATATCTCCTAATGACAGAGAAGAACTGGCAGAAAAGAACATTACTTTTCCAAAGCCCTCACAGTGAGAGGTACTCCTGAAGTCCCCACTCAGCTGCAGTCACATTCTTATATCTTTTAGTGGTCTTTATTTGTATAAACAACGAGCCAGAGGACAATGCCAGCGTGATCAACGTGAATGAACTCAGGATTTGGTAAAAATATATTTCTGATACATTGAGAGGGATAAAAAAAAATAAATTACAAAGTGATAGGAAATATAGAAAATTACACTTCCAGAGCTCCCATGAATATAATTCTCCCTCAGCAACAACAACTGAACAACACAAAGAACTAGAAAAGCATGTGTGAGAGAGTACAAATACATATAAGGGGCCAATCTTGATTATTACACTGGTGTGATTAGACTTGGGAATCTGAATATGTGAGAGAAAGAGGTAGGATTAGTTTCTCTCTCACTTCCAGAAATAAAATGATGCATATGGCAGTGACTGCTTAATACTGTCTATCATAGCTACTCAAGCTGTCACAGTTCTTATAGCAAGAAATTAAAATTCAGTTTAAAGATCCTGGAGCAAAATAAGGAAATCAGAACTTGCTGTGGATAATTCTGTACGTGTGTGGCATGATTAGATTTATTGATTCATTTCTTAATCAAATACTATCCTTGAAATTTTCAGCTGTGTAAAATAGCTTCTGCAGTATGTAATTTCCTAACAAAGACATTTTTAAAATGATTTTTCTTACATTCTTTCATAAGGAATGCTTTTCACAAATTGAACCATAACAGCAAGCAGAACTATAGGCATTTATAAATACAAATGTAACCTCTGGCTGCAGCTAACAGATGAGAAATGCACCACATCCATACCATTTTGTTCAGGTATATAAAGAGTATGTCTAGGAATACAGATGTATTTATCACCCAAAGGTAAGGAAAGAGGCTACAAGTACTTCAGGAAACACATAATACTCTTGGGTGTCTTTAAAAAAATCCTGCTTTTTTATTTAAATGTTTAGAGACATTGTTTATGACTAAAGAAGATCAGTCCATGCATAGTAGTAGCAGAGGAGCTTGTTTAATGGAATAACTGAAATTATAAGGCCAAATATCTCACAGGCTGCTGAGATATATATTTCAGATAACTTCAAGATTCACCTGACTGAGCAAAATCATAGGTTTAATCACACAGTACCCTTCAGTGTCTGTGGGATTAACAGTAGAAGATATTGAATACGGGCTACCAAGCTACACTGAAGAGATGGCTATAAAAAGACAAAAAAGAGAGGACATGCACCTGTCCTATGTTGGGCAAATCAATTTTCTGCACATGATGCTAAATTATTATAATAAAGGAGCATTATAGACCTCCTCCTGATCCAAAATACCTATGTAAGTACCTGTGCTTCCATCCATGTCTCAGCTCTTTCTTGCAGCTGAATTCTACTGTCCAGCTTATTTCATACAAGATGTCCTTGAAGAGAGCAGCTCCCAGGAAGACTATGGTTTCCAGGGAAATAAATGATCATATTAAGAACCTTCTCATCTACTATTGCAGTAAAATAATACGCTAACTGATTTAATACACTCCACAGCACAAGGTCCAAAACAGCTGACAATTAGAAGCTGTAAAAGTTGTTCAGTGTTTTCCTCTTTTACAGTTTACCTGAGTAAAATTATAGAATTTATACCAAATTGTGTACTGTAAGATTCAGTCCATTAAATTTTTCTTAATGCTCATCTCAGAGTACAGACAATGAGATTGATAAGAGTGTTAAAAAAACAACACAGTTTGTTGTGGGGATTAGGGGAGGAAAAGAAAATAAAAAAATAATGCTATGAGTCAAAGGGATCGTGACATACCCTTTATCCAATTGTGTTTAAGGGGCAAAGTCCCTTCTTGTACTTGGAAACTTGCAAGTTGCTTATTCTGCAGCTGGTTTGTATCCTTAAACTGTGGAGAAGAGATTTTAAGAAGCTGTCAGTTAAGCTTTTTCTCCATGAGGGAAAATGTACTCAATCGTTAGTGTTATAATTAGTTTGGGCTTCACCAAATTAACTAATCCCGACCTTGTTCATGAATTGTAACTACTGCTGCAGTTCTCTGGCTCCCACTTTCCTTCTAAATAAGCAGCATCTGCTGCCTTTCGGCAGAGAATGTCTTTTCCACTCAGAAGAACAACAAGTATCCTAGCAGTAATAAAATGTTTGTCTTTGCAAATACTGGAGTGGAGCCACTGTACTGACTTTCAGTCACAGGAGAAGTTTATCATTAAACAGCTTACTTTTACAAGATTAAACTATACTGTAAGTCATCATTCTAGAGCAAGATATTTGTATCACCACTTTTCTACCTCGCATGTCTGTGATGCTCACTTTAACTGCAGTGCTGCAAGCCTGCACGAGGAACGCAGAGAATGAGGCATCCATGGACAATATACCTACACAGACACAAAAATATGTATGCATAATTTTGTAAATATACAAATACATGTACGTGCATGGTATATAAGTAGCTGAGACCAGGACAGCATTTCTGCAGTAGATCTCCCAGTCAACTCCACTGATGCTGCTTGTGGATGAAACAAAACTGTGGGAGTGCTCTGGCAGCACAACTCCCAGCCTCACACAGGTGTTCAATTCATGGGATTAGAGTTAACCTAAATTTAAAACAAACCAACAAGAACTCCAGACCTCTTCCTCCCTGCTCCCTTAAAACACTCCAACCAAACCAAACCAACACAAAACAAACAGAGCGGAGTGCCAGGTCGTCCACACTTGCTGTTTTGATCCAGAAACACATCCTTATCAGTTCTCATTCCTCTCGTGTTAGCCTCAAGGAAACTGATAAAGCCAAATTGACTGCACTATATGCCAGCTTATTCCAAATGGGAGAGTTCTGTGGCCTCTTCAAGAGTCAGTGTCTCCCACATCTGGGTGGTTTGTCATAAATTAATATCAGTTGATGTAATACATCTGATTGAAGATTTGATCCCCTGAGTCTCATGCACTTCAGGAATGTCTAACCTTTTGGGATTTGTTAGTTAGCTTATTTTAATCTTAAGACTCCTTGAAAAATATTTTTACTTCAAAAAAGTTTCCACCAATGCAATCATAAAGTACCAGTCAATACATTAAACTAAGCAAAAAGGGTTTTGTTGTTTTTTTTTTTTAATCTACCTAAATTTACCAAGTTTAATCAGACTTCCACAATGTGAAGAACTCAGTTTGGACTGAGATCTGAGCCATGATATTAAGGAAATCATTATCATGTACCACACACAAACCTCTTCTGACTTCATAAATGTTGCAGGAAAATAAAGCAGGAAAAGCTTTATTTAATACATATTATATACTCAAGCAATCAGCTGTCTTAATTCATAACTATCCCAGAGGCAAGAGACAAACACCTTGAATTATTTTATGATCTATCCTGTTGCCACTGAAGTTGAAAAGCACAGAATATCCTGAGTTGGAAGGGATCTACAAGGATCATCAAGTACAGCTCCTGGGTCCACAATGGAATACCCAAAACTCAAATCCTTTGTCTGAGAGTGTTGCTCAAATGCTCCTTGAGCTCCAGCAGCTCAGGGCCATAATCACTGCAATGCACACCTCCCCTGGCACAGCTCCGTGCCATTCCCTCTGCCCTGTTGCTGTCACACAGAGCAGAGCTGCAGCCACCATCAGGCCTCCCATCAGCTCCTCTGCTCTGGGCTGAGCAAAGCAAGGCACCTTAGGTGCTCCTTGCCCTCCAGACCCTTTCCTATCATGCAGACCTCCTATGGACGCTCTCTCTGTTAGATGTTGCTTGCCAACTGGCAGGGCAAAGACATGCAGAAGTGTCTCCGCATGAGAACTTCCACCAAACTGAAAAAAGAGAAATTAAAATTGAGCTACCTGAATCAGAAATGTCTTCTGCTTCTGATCCAGAGGAGCTTGTTGAGACCTCAGGCTCCCCTTCTGCTGTTCCCCCAGGATAGCATCAAGGAACAGCTTGGGATGATGCTGCAGCAGCATGGATAAAGGAAGAAAAGGATTCTCTAACTTTTTCCGATGAAGAGGAAATCAAACTTTTACCTCATACTTCTTCTGAAAAGACCAAAGACAAAGCCAGCATCTTCTCAGCCCTCAGCTTTCCAGAGAAACTCTATGACTGGTTGAAAGCGACCAATTTAAGATGATTCTGTGGGGTCACAGTGGAATCTGTATCGTCCTCAATGAAGAAATGCTTAAAGTACAAGTACTGGGAAGGAAAGGACCTTTGAGAGTTTTTCAGTCTGAAAACACGAAAAGCTTAATTAGTCAGCTTAATCTGTATGGATTCCCCCTGTACTGCCCCAGTTGCACCAGCAGTTCTCCCCAGGCACACGCAGGGGATGGACCAGCACCCTAGAATGGGATGCGCTGCAGACAGCAGGGGCAGCAGCACCAGTTACAGCTTCATAAATTGAGAGGTCATAGATAGATAGTCTGGAAGGATGCTTGAGGAATAAACATTTGCTGTTGCCAGGTCCTTTTACTTATTTAACAATTCTGCAAATAAAGTGTTTGAATAATAAACTAGGCAGATGTAATGTGGCGTGATAAAGTTTTAGTAAAAAGAAGACGTCTGTATGAGTGTTCCTGGTCTTCTAATGCCCCCTCCATTGTAATGCCTATGTGACTCATACTAATTCATCCATGTGATGTTCATCACTGTTATGATTCCTACAGCACTGCAGGTAAGGTGAGGAAAATGAAAGGAAGTTGTTTTTTGAGGCATTTCCAGGCTGTGAAACAGTGCTAAGGCAAAGAAAGCTCATGAAATGAACCTAAATGAAAGGCTGCCTAAATAATGATGCTACTCCTATCAGGATAACTCTTTTGTTAGGTAGCCCACTTGCTTCTGTTTGTGAAGACTAAAGGCTCTACAAGAAAATTTCATAATACGCAAACTAATAAGAGGACAGAGGAAATATTAAAAGGAACAAAGCTAGGAATAAAAATTATATATGTCTTTGAATGTTGAATTTGATGCACTATATATATATATATTACACATACCGTGATTGATAACTGCAATGGAAATCCTGGATGCTGCAAGAAACTGTATTAGCTATTCAGTAGATGCCATTGTTTCCTCAAATTTAAATTAACCCCAGTACTTCAGCTGGTTGCTAGGAGCCCAATGGAGATGCTACATTTTCACACAAGTACCAAAGCTAAATCTTGTTAGTCCCAGGCATTGATCACAGCATGTTTTTTCCTAGGAGGAAGAATAATTTCAAGTTCTTACGTTCTACCTTTCTTAACTTCCTTCTCCATTTACCAGTTGATATATTCTTCTCTCCCTGTTCTCAGCTGTTGTCAGTGTTGCTACGCACTGGGAAACACTTGCTACATCCCTCAAAAGGAAACTGCATTTCAGTAGTGCCTGAAATGGATTCTGCATGAAACACGGCGGTCCTCATGGATGATAAAAGAATGTAAATGCAGAGTTACGCGATTAATGTGAAACTGTGTGATTAAGTGCAAGCCAGTGTGATTAACAGAGCTGCAACACATCAGTCCTCTGCTTTCTCTTTCCACAATTAACTTAATTGATTCTAAATTTGTTTCAAAATTAGGATGACACTATTTAAAGCATTTTTCAGACTGAAAGTACCGTGTTGGTACAGCATTTCTTTTTCTAATCTCCAGCTATTTACTATTTTGCTTCAAAATAAATATGCACCCATGAATGCTTAAAGATCTCTCACAGTGACATAGTAGCTGATTCCAGGGGAAAACGCTGCATGTGGGTTACAACATTTGGCTAAATATAGATGCTTCAGAGATTCTGGGGTCATGTTAAGAGAAAAATTAGATTTACCAGAGTGATACAACATTCCTTATGAATATGGACGAGGAAGGATTTTTATTATCAAGTATGACAGTGGCATTTGTAAGCACATGAAATGCATTAAAAATCTGCAAAACGTATGAAAAGAATTCTCAAACCCTGGAGCAGATGGGAAAGAATCCAGCTTGGTTGCTCAGAAATCAAGTAGTTAGACATGCTCTGCTCAGAGAAAAAAACCTCTAAAAATCACTTATCCTGAGGAAGAGTCAGGCCCAAAGCACTGTTGTTTCTTATGGCCACCTTCCTCTGTTCATCAGTGGGAAAGCATGTTCAGGTCACAAAAAGATTACATGGCTGCTGCAGGCAACAGAGAGCACAGCCCTGCCTTCCTCACTCACGCAGCTTGAGTCAGAGCTTGCTCTGTTTCTCAAAACCACTGCAGGCTCCAGCCGTTGTGTAACAGCCCCAGCAACCTTCCTGTGCTGCAACCCGCTCCTCTGAATGGCAGCACCTGAGCATGAATATTAACGGCCTGAAACAACAGATAGAGAGTGGAATTTTCAGTGGAGAAAACACCAGAAATAAAAGGGAGATCTCAAGAGCTGTCTTGTTATTTATTTATATTAAACGATGCCAGACTCTTGAAAAAATGAAGCACTCATGACCGTGCAACTGCACGGCATCTCAGCAAGTAAATCACAGCAATGAAAGACATGCAGGTGAGAACAATTTACTGCAGAATGGAAGACTTTGCTTCCTTGGCAGCATCAAGAAGCCTTAAATGTATGAGGAGTCACAGCAAGATTTTGCAAAAATGCAGGCTTTACCACAAGAATGTGCACTTCAATTAAAGCAGAATTAATTTACAACTTCCTGAAGGGAGGTTGTGATGAAAAAGGGACTGGCCTCTTCTCCCAAATAGTAGGATCCAAGGAAATGGCCAGAAGTTGTACCAGAGGAGGTTTAGGTTGGACATTAGGAGAAACTTTTTCTCTCAAAGGGTGGTCAGGCACTGCAATGGCTGCCCAGGGAGGTGGTGGAGTCACCGTCCCTGGCAGTGTTCAAGAGGCGCCTGGATGAGGAGCTATGAGATGTGGATTAGTGCTTGTGGTACTAATAGGAATGGGAGGGTGGCTGGACTGGATGATCTTGCAGGTCGTTTCCAACCTTGTGATTCTATGATTCAAAGATTTTCATAATTATAGATAGTCTTTGCATTTGGGTACACAACAGCTGCAAGACTGAACCCTGTCCCCAGAGGATCCCTTTCTGAAAGAAACAGCTCCTATGCTGTCCTACCTGCAGGGCAGCTGCTGGCCATGTGCTGCTGTGAAGTGCAGTGCATGTGCAAGGATGTGCTGAACAACCCCTGGGAAATCTGCTAGTCTTTGCTCAGGGCGGATTCCCCACGACTCCCACATCTCCACATGAAAAAAAAGTTAAACATAGTTGGATTTTCAAAGCTTTAAGTCCATCAGTTCTTTTAAAGAACAAGATCAATAATAATAACAATCTCAAAAATAATTGTGTGTAAACTTTGATGAAAAAAAAATACAATTAATTTCTAGCATAGACTGGAGCCTGGAAAAGTCAGGAATAACTGACTGTAAGTCAGGATAACTTAAAAAGCCATCAGAGTAAAATCAAATGGTTATCAGAAAGGAATCAATCAAGTAATCAAGAAATAAAAATGCAGCATCTAACTCCCCTGCCAGGATAACTTAGATGAGAATTTGAATCAGCCATAGGGGAATTTTTCCTGTTGCCTAGTTCAAGACAGAAAGCACAGGAAGCATAGGAAGGAGTCTTACACAAATTCAAGAGAAGCATGTTTTCCATTATAAAATAATTATTTTATAATGGAAATGGTGCATAAAATACATAGCATTAACTTTACAACATTTTACCCACAAATCCAAGAAATATAATTTCTACCCACACAATCATACAGTTACAACCCATTAATTACACTGAAATTATTTATCTTCTGAGCAGATATTACATTCCAAAAAGATGCCAGTAAAGATGACAAAAGAAAGAGATGAACTCTGGAAGACAAACAGGTGCTCACAGAGCCAAAGCTTAATGGCTCAAAGTTAAGTTGCAGTAATAAATATTTAGGAATGAAATTGAGCATCACACAGATGAAAGTGCCTGGGTATAGGCAGGAAAACTCACCTTTGGATAAGCTTTAATCCTTTATCAAATCCAAAACCTATAAAACCTTTTGCCAGTTTCCTAGGCCACGAGATAAATTACCCTCAAAAGGATTTCAGAATCTGCTGCAGTAAGATTTACTGGAGCTAACCAAACACAACGACAGAAATGAATAAATAAATAGCCTCGAGCACAGAGATGTTAAAAAGATTAGTCTGAACCCAGCAAACCCATCATGTCCATTTAAACACCTCCTTCTGAAATAAAACCAAACAAATACAAACGTTCTACTGTGAGAAACCATCTTCCCTCTGCACAATATCACTCAACACAACAACACAGCTTTCACGTAGATGAACAGCCTTAGCAACCTCTGTAATATGAAAGGTAATCAGCTTTTCCAAGTTAATGCTTCATACTCTGCATAACTTGAAGACTGAGATTTTCCCAAATATTGCAGATAAGCTGTGTATCAGGAGAAGGTGGTGCATTTGTGTGGCAAGGGGCACATCACCAGAACCTCTAGCTCCCACTTTCTACATGCACAGAGCTGAGATTTCTCACTTGCTTGCAGGTCCTAGTTTTCCTTTTGCAGTCATAGTTCCCCATTTCTCATTTTGTGAAGGACTACTGAGTACCACAGATCAACTATAAATACGCTATCACTTATAAGGGAAATAATAGCAAAAAAATAAATTCCCCTTCCCTAAAACACAAGGATGAAGCAGTTTTCATTAAGTGCAAGAGACACGATGGACGTGGTTCTGCCCTGCAGTTCCAACCCACATTGCTTCAGTGCAGTTATTACTCATCTTTTTTCTGCGGGATCCAGAGAGTCTGATCGCTGTGTGCTGCACAAAGAGGTCATTCCATTGGCATCTTCAAATTTTAGCTAGAAATTGAGGTGAGAACTGAGTAATTCCAGGATGAAAATATTCTGAGAAGAACTAATCTGCTCAGCTCTCCATTTTTATACACATTTTAATGCAAGAAACTGAGCAAGAAGTTCCTACAACCAAGGAAAATCAAAATTCACCAATCAAACCCAGGGATGATTTCTTTGTCTGTCTAAAATGATGGCTCTTTTGAAGACCGATTCTGCGTGAGCTGACCTTCTATTCAGTAAATCTTGCTACCATGTGATTAAAGCCCATTATAAAAATATTTATCCTTATTTAGCAGAACAATTTCCGACGCATTTCAAGAAGGGTGTCTATTTATGTCGAGCTTTAGAACACAATGATTACACCTCCCTTTGTTAGATTTGCTGTGCCAAAGGAATTGGGTTATATTTTACCTTAAGGTTACCCATAGACTTTAAGAAAGAGATCCTGTCTGAAAAATCTCTTTTATCATCAATGACAGCAAGAACTTGTTTTAATTCTTACATTTTGGGTTGCGTATGCCAAGCTATCAGACCAGGGATTTTTTTTTTTTTAATTGTAAATTGAAAAGCTTTATTCGTGAGAAGTCTGGCAAACAACTGTGCATCTGTTCAGTTGTTTTTCCCTGTTGAACAAAAAGGGCTTTTAGTAAATGAATATTTCTCACAAGCACGGGTTTGCAGCTTTGCTTCTGTTCCTCTGCAAGATACTTTGCTGACTCACCAAGTCCCTGAGCAAGGTGAGTCCTGCCAGTGCCAGCTCAAGGAATGGCTGAGCATGAGAATGAAAATGCTTGTTTGTTGTCATTGCTTGAGGAAACTGTGGGAAGGAGCATGCTGCCAGAAAGTAAATGTATGAGCAGCTGAGTTTAGCTGAATGCCCCCACTGGAGGTCACCTGCTTCTTAGTTTGAGTGCAGCTCAGGGGAGCACCAGGAAACACCTCTATGCAGAGCCTCCACACACATATGTACACCAGTGACCTACAGGGTGGAACAAGTACACTGGTTTTTGGCAAGAACACAGAGTATTTTCTTCCTGGGGTGGGGGGGAAAAGTACAGACAGTACTGTTAGCATATGCAGTATTCCATTTATGCTCACCCATTATCTGAGTGCTGGGTCTTCATATTTTAAAAAATAATAAAATAAACCCTCCTAAATTCATTTTTGCTATTGCAAGGCCAGATTGATGCAGAAAATTACAATCCAAGAATATCTCAATTTTGAAAAACCTTCATATAGTTTGATATTTTAATTATCATGCTGTCAAATGTCTAAAGTTGTTTGACTTAAAGGATCTGGAAGCTGTTGCAGCAAGGGAAGGAGGCAGATACAAAAGCTAAATGAATGCCAGATGGTTTATCACAAAACACAAGTGTAGGGGTGTGCAGAGACACCAGGCTGGGTGGGTTTGCGTGGCTTTGCAAGAGCAGCAGCTCCATCCTAGTAAAATCTCAGCTCTGGTGGGCCTGCTCCCATGGCCCCATGGCTCTTGGAGCTGTACCTTTGGTACCTCTATGTAGTGCTGTGTCTTTTTTCCCCACAAAAGTACAACTGATAACCAATTTGGTTGAATATTGGCTGTAGAAGCACTTGAAGAAATGAAGGGTGATTTTGAAAACAGAGGTAACCTTAGCTAGATACAAACTACATGGGGAAACTCATGGTGGCTTTTTCTGCTGTAGCAGGATTGAGGAAATAATGATGGGCTTTTAGCTAAGTAACCTTTGCTAAGGCAGGAAGTCATCTTTCAGAAAGCCCTTAAGGGTAAAATGCAGTCAGATTTCTTCTGTGCATCATGCTTTTAGTGCTGGAAATCCCACTGATAACAAACAGGCAGTGTGCAGAGTTACATCAGGATTTTCCATCCTATTATAAATACTCCTGAGGAAAACTGCATCAAGTCCCCGAGGTATATCACGAGAGAAAACAACAAAATTAGTCAGCGTTTTTGAAACAAGTTTTTCTCCCAAATTAAACACACGTATCGACACTAATGAGCAACGTGCAAACACACAGTTCAGCTCTGCTCAGTTTCCTTTCAGTCTCTTTTGTTTGTCTGTTATTCTGTCACAGCATCTCCATGATTTTTGGCCCTTAGTCCAACTCTTTCTTTCCTGTCTCTCTCTCGAGTTTTCTCCCTAGCTCACCACCTTGGTCATCTTTTCTACCTCCACCTGAAACCCTACCACACAGTCTGTCTTGACACTTCGCTCAGGACTAAATGCTCCATTTTTTATCTCTTATACTTGGTTTAAATTCGAAGGAAAATTTCATCAATATTGAATATATAAATATTCTGCTTTTTACTAATAATTTATTTAAATTACAGGATAATTATTTTTATACCTATCATAGAATCATAGAATCACCAAGGTTGGAAAAGACCTAAAAGATCATCCAGTTCAACCGTTCACCTCTTCCCAATAGCTCCCACTAAACCACATCCCTCAACACAACATCCAGTCTTTGTGACTGGATAGTCACCTGTGTGACTATTTCAAGTATTTTTAAAACAAAAAAGTAAGTCAGTTTTAAAGCTCTGGTTATGGACAAGCTAGTAAGTGACCAAGTAATAAATAACTTGAAGAAATTGAAATCTGTTCAAAATCACAATGCAAGAAGATAATCAGATCGCATTCAGAAACATGATTGCCATCAGAATAGTTAATTTCACTGTAATCAGACACCTGCTCACATTTTGGTGTTGCCATTCCCACCCACTCAGGGAGCTCCTTACAGTCACAGCAGTGCCCATCAGCCTCTTAGAACTGGGAATTGCTCCTGTGCTTATACAGCAGAGGTAGGTTGGTTCACATTCATAAGCCTTTCCTGCAAATAAATACCAGGAAGCTCTTATTTTTGCAAGAATAATGTTCAATCTGGTTTACTTTCAGAAGGAAGATAGAGTTTTACTGCTTTTCTTGCTGTGCATCTCTCGCCATAGGGCCAAACAACCCCTACATTTTTGGACAAAATGATGAAAGCAACTATAAAAGAAAATGGCTTCAGTGCCTCCACACTGTACACAGTATTCTTGATATTGCTAACAGCAGCAAATAACAGTAACAAATCTGGAAATTGCTTTAAAAACTGTGATGAAAAATTTCAACAAAAATCTGCATTATTTTTTTATTTCATACATCATTCCCTTTTTTTCCCTGGCTCTGATTAAATAAGATCATATCTCAAAGCTCTCTATCTGAACTAATCAGATCTCAAAAGGTCAAGTCTGCCTGTTTATTGCACTTCCAAATCCTCAGTAGCAGCATACAGCTTCTACTCTTCATTAACGAGTTATGAAGCACTAATTGCTAGTTAACCATGTGAAATGCTTATTAGCAGTATACAAATCAATAGCAGCTAGGAAAAAAAAAAACCAGAAACACTCATTTTAAAATGCTTTGATTTACTTGTATCAGTTCTCCTTGTCTATCTCAAGATTTTATTACCTCTCCATTTAATAGCATAAATTGGTCCTCAAAAAACATTTTTTCCTTAAATATAACTGCAACATAAATACATAAGAACATCTAAGCCTGTTTAGAGTAAACTATAAAAATACTGCTGTTCTTTTAAGTTTGGACTATGAACAGTTTGTATTAATTAACATTTTACATATAATTACATTTACAATATGAGAAATGAATCTTTTATGAGGAATTTATATGCAGTTCCTTGACATGCTTACTCCATGTAAGCAAAAATTATTCAACAGGAGCACAGCAAGGTGAGAAGAATGCTTCATAGGGCACTGCATCTCAACTCTGAAGATGCAAGATAGCATGGAGAAGAGGGTACAGAAAGCAATCCAACCTATCATTCACATTTATGTATTTTCAGATAATTGCTTTTCTCTCTTAAGAATTTAAGGACAGTGTGAGCCAACAGTATAAAAATGCAAGCTTTTTCTCAGTAGAGGATTATACTAACCAGAATCATCAAAAACCAACGCAACTCAGGACTGATTTGTTCAATCCCACACTGGAAGAAGCTTTCAAAAAGAGGAATTTCAGTTTGTGTTTTCTTATTTGCCTAACAGCAGTTTTCCTCAGTGTGAACAAAGGATACAGCTATCACAGAATGGCCAGGATTGGAGGGGACCTCAAAGATAATGAAACTCCAACCCCCTGCCACATGCAGGGCCAACAACCTCCCCATTTAATAGCAGCCCAGGCTGCCCAGGGCCCCATCCAACCTGGCCTTGAACACCTCCAGGGATGGACGGGGCATCACAGCCTCTCTGGGCAGCTGTTCCAGCACCTCACCACTCTCATAGGAAAGAACTTCCCCGTGCCATCCAATCAGGCACAATGCAGAGGCATGCAGAGCTACTTCAGCAAGCCCATAGACAAGAAGCATGGAGCCCCATCACCACAGCTTATGGCCAACTCAAATATCACCCTTTTTGGAATGAGAAACAAAACAAAAGAACCAAAACTGAAATGCAAATCCAAGTAGATAGTAGGAAGGTGTTCCTGGAAATACCACCCTTGGACTCCTGTGCTTGGTGTGCACAAGGTCACCAAGAACCACCCATTCTTCTGAAAACAAGTAAGCACGAGAGTACTGAATGATAAACTATGCCATGAAATTATCTGGAGAGAGTTACAAAAAATGTATTTATAATGTAAACCTGCTAGGGATTCCTCAATGCATGCAGAACCTTGGATGCTTGAAAGCACTTGGAAAAACACTGATGGCAAGGGGCCAGATGATTCAGTGTTGTGATGCCAGGTGGAGAGAGCGTATGACATGGAGAAGGCTTGGAAGGTGACCCTCTCCTCTTCTGTTTGTCCCCACAGACAACCAGCTGGTGTTTTACACCCCTGGTTTCAGACACCAGAGAGCCACAACAACACAGGTAGAGCCGAACACCTGAGTTGCTACTCACTGAATGGCTGTGCTGATACAATATCTGTACCTTAAAATGGATCTATTCCTCCTGTTTCTACTGACACCTGAACAGTTTTGGCTAAGAATGGAAAGAAAACACAGATGAACCAAATCAATAAATATCTGAAACATCTGAACAGACATACAGTATTCCCCAAACTTCTGGCAAATTCTCACCACTTAGCAGAGAAAGAATCCCACTGTGCTATTCTGATCATAACAAATCTTAATTTGAAAATATCCATATAGATGGTTGTTTCAAGATTTCAATTATTCATCTTGTTTAAATTCCTTTTGATACTAAGAAGAAAAGAGCTGAAGAGAAAGCAAGAAGTGCTGCATTCTATGTTGTAAATTAACACTTCTGATTATGTTACACTCCACTGCAACACAAGACAGTGCTTCCACACAAACCGTTGCTTTATACCTACACTACTCAGAGTGATTTTTCTAGTTATGTTAACTATTTCCATCTGATTTTTATCATGGCATTTTTATTCAATCTCATTTCCCATCCAGGAAGATGTCAATAGAATTACAGGAATGCCAGAAGGATTTCATAATAGGTATGTGGGAATTGAACCTCACTCAGAGGGTGCATGAATTAGCAAGACCATAAGGGAGTCAGCAGTTAGCATACCAAGTCCATAAGCAAGCTGGTACTGGGAAAACATTTTAGTTCAATGCTGGAGCAGTTTTGCTAGTGGAGATCACAGATACTCACTATCTTCCAGCATGAAGTTTGCTAGGCTGGTCACCTGTAACCACATAACTCCACTCTGGTTCAGCAAAGAGGTGTAGGTACTTCAGAGCAATGTGAGGCTCATTGCAGGCGTGTGTTTAGTTACCCATCACAGTTCTCCTCAGTTTGTTTCATGGCCTTTACAACAAGGGCAGTATTTGATCAGTGGATGTCTCACTCAGCTGTCTGTGTCTACAGCTCACACTAGTAGGTGCGTCCTGCTCCTGATGACTACACATCTGGATTCATCAAAACTAAAATATGTTCCCTGGGTTCCTAACTTCACAACTGAGGATTAAGAACAACGCTGTGAGCAATCAACAATTAATTCATTCCAGCCTTGGCAGAAGATGATAGAATCATAGAATCATAGAATCACTAAGGTTGGAAAAGACCTAAAAGATCACCCAGTCCAACCGTTCACCTATTCCCAATAGCTCCTACTAAACCATGATAGTTTTCAATACTGAAAGTCGAGAAAAAAATTATGCTCAAAATAAATAATTAAGAACTCTCTTGGGCTTCTGAGGTGGAGTCAATGAGTAATTCCTGGATGCACCACCACGCCTGGTGCCTTCTGCACATTCAAAGGACTGTTAGAGCAGGGCAGTACAATATCAGGCTTGAAGTAATTTCTTTCCATTTTTCTCCCCTTGCAATTAAGCCACAGCTAGAATCTGACTCACAGTCCAGATACTGCAAACAGATTGCTACTAGAAGAGCAACACTTGCTTTGCTTTGTGAAAAAAGGAACCTAACTGCATGACACCTACAAACTCCTCAGCCTGGCTTGTAACTGGAGAGATTGCTTCTAGCATATAACATCTTCAGGCTGGAAATTTCCTTTTGGAACCTCCCAGTGCCCTGAAGAGGTTCTGAAAGTCAAATCTTGAGACCAGTATTTTTTGCTGTGCCACAACGGATCAACTTCTCTAGCTTGGATAGTGACAAGTACTGAGACACATTAATACTGTTAACAGAGCAAAATCTAGAAAGAAATACGTTACTAAACTGTCTCCAAACGACAGAGATCCTTAATGACAGACTATTTTATGTTCTATTTTTTCCTTTTTTTTTTTTTTCCATAGAAGAGAAAGCTGCAGTCTCCCCGTTGTTGTTCACAAATCTGCTCTAACAGGAGACAACAGAAAAAATACTGTAAGCTCAGGAAAAGCCAGACAAGCTAAAAAATATTTAACTAAGTTTCCAGTAGGCATTAATGATTTCAATGGCTCACATTTTATCTAAAATAGCAAAAATCATAAATATATAAATATTTATGGGCCAGCTTTTGCAACTTGTTGTGTTCTAGGGCAGACCTTCATTAACAAACCACAACAGAGGTTTAAGGAAAGAAAAACACAAAGCTGCAGAAACACAGAAGATACAACAGTCCCCTTTCCATGCTCTATTTTGCATTTTATATATGCCCAAATAGCAGGATTTTATTTCTTTCCATATAACATCATCTTAGTGAACTCGAATCATATCTAGATACCCTTCAAGTCAAATCACACCTCATGAACGAAAATTTTCAAGTTGTGTGACAGTGAAATTTTACATATATGCTCTCAAGGAATTGACAGCGTAGAAAAGAGTTCCCATCAATTAAACAGATCCCAATCTGGTAATGGTAAATAGTTTCACATAGAAGACATCACCTCTCCACTTAGTGTTTTCTGTTCTGTACTAAGGAAAGTCAACTTCCTCAAATACGTTGTTGCATTCCATTTTTTCCTCCTCCATCTCTGTATATTTCCTACTCACCTCTCAAGTAATTCTTACCCAAAACTACACAAGTCATCAACTGAACTGTTAACATCAGTGGCTTGGATACTTTTTTTTTTTTACCTTTTGCCTTTTTGTAAATGTGACTCGACTAGCTCTGATCACTAAGTAAAGTTCTTTGAATGGCCTTGTACTGTTGACATTTGTTCATTTTTACCAAATTTCAGCTTTTTGGTTCTGTTTGTCAAATTAATTTGGACTATCATTTCATTTGCCACTCTGCCTGGGGCTGCTGCACAGTCTGAAGTCAGTCAAATACATCATCCATTCCATTCCATCAAGCAGCAATACTTGCAGGGCCAACTTTGTGTGACAGTGGGGACATTCGCCAGAATCTTTTCTACCTGCACCTTATCACAAGTGATAACTTTAAGGGCAAACAATCCTTTCTGTATATGAATGTGTGTATATATTTATATATGCATAAAGACGCCCTCTGCTTGATTCTGCTCAATCCGTCTCCACTAAAAACAACATCTGCTGACATCCCTGGATTTAGTCTCCTCCCTCTTAACACATTTGATGTCTTCTCTACAAGTATTTACACAAACTCAAATTCTTAGTAAGCTGTTTTGATAAGTTTCCAACACTTCTATACTTCTATATTCTGACCTGTCCAGAGATAATGGACAGACTATTTAAATGCTGTTCCCTACCACCATCCCACCTGTCTTCGCAGCAACTCAAACTTGAAGTCATTTAAAGCTGTCTTCTGGTTGTTCATGACAGACACCCTCTAGAAATATGTGTATTTGCCCTGGGTACCTTATCTAAGATATATGCCATTCAACCCAGCCCACATTAAATCATTTCTCTAATTTGCTATGCTGCAGCTCAGCATTTGGTTAATATCTTTTTTTTTCTGCTTGAAACATTTGCATCATATCTACAGTTTTTAGGAAGTTTCCTGGAGGTTCAAGCTGCACTCATCCATAGGACATCTATGATGAACAAGTTTTCTGTCTGAACACAATTGCACAAAATCATCTCCAAAGCTAAGCACTCCACCCTACCATCCCCTCCCTTCCCTCCCCCCTCCACCCCCAGAAACAAAAGAGCAAGAAAAATAATGAAATCAGTAGGTTCAGAATTGCAGGCCAATTTCACAGTATCATTCTGAGATTGCAAAGAAAAGATCTACTTATTTTCTGATGCAGTCCGATGCTGTGCTTCTACCACATTTAGAATATTTATCTTATTAAAATTAAAAAAAAGGGCTTTTCCCAAAAACTAACTTAATAAGGAAAGATAGTCTTTTCATCAGTTTTGAATATAGCTGTTTTTCTGGTTGTATGGCAATTAACAATGACAAAGTATTTTGCTTAATTCATACAAGTTAAATGGAAAATGAACTTCTAGCAGGAAAGTTTTATAATAGTGAAGAAAATCAGATGACCTGACTTCATGCTGAAGTCTCTAACATTTTAAGAAGAGGCTTTTGGAATGGTAATAGCAAGAAGTAATTGCTTTGTTTTGTTATGAATTAAAAGAAAATAATTTAAAGCCATAACAAAAGTATGTCTTTAGTTATTAACAAACAAGACACACTCAGTGTTTAACATACTAAGGGGCATTTTTCAGTAGAAACTTCTCAGCTCAGGGAAGAATTTCAGTGGGAAAACTCTTGCCAGCTGTATTACGTGTATTCATTTTCTTCACAATTTATACCAGAGGAATCACTTACACAATATTCAAATTGCTTTGTCACTGTGCTTTGATTTGCAGATGCAATTACAAATAATAAACAGGTAAGTCTCCCACACTCTCAAAACTGACCTGGCAGAACGCTGCAAAAAAAGGCTCAATACTAGAAAAATCTGAGAAGTGTTAAGATGAAAAACTTTTTAAAGTTGATGAGATTTAAAGATTTCTTGACATCATTCCACTCTAAGGGCAAAACTGCTGGCACGAGCTTTTTATCATCTGGGCTCTTTCAGGTTAATTGATTTCTGTAGCCCCTTTTGTTCTGTCCACAGAGAAAAACAATGACCTCTGATGAAAAATGCATGCATGCACTCTGTATCAGAGGTATTTTCTAACTGTCACTGGACTCAACCTGAGCTTATCAAATCAAGTTTCAGTGAAGTATTGATGGCATTATATAACAGAAGAGATGAAAGAAATCTGAAACATTGTGTTCTGAGCTGCCCAGGCATTAACAGTCTTCTGCCCACACCTTTCCCATTCTCTCCCATCCCTACATAATTCAAGGGTGAGAAGTGGGGGATGTTTCTTAAAAGTAGAAAAAAAACTTTTTTTTTTCTTCCTAAAGAGTACGACCTATCAAGAAAAAGAAAATGCATGCTACATTCTGCTTTGTGCTTTAATCAAAGGAGGGACAAAAGACAATCAAATCCACTTAGTATGGCAAAATACACCAGCACTTCACAAATCTTAGGAATGGCTTCAGAGATGATGCAGATGTTTTATTTATCCATTTCCAAAAGATTGCTACACAGTGCAAAATGTAGATTTCTAGATCTCTAGTCCCCAACAAAGCAGAGTTTTGTCACTGGATTTACATTTGCTCTGCATTTCAGCTTTCAGGATGCCAACTGCACGTTAAATACAGACTGGAAACTAAAAAATAAACACTGCCTGCAAAATCAGGTAGCAAAAAAAAAATCAGGTGTTAGGTATAGGATATTAGAGGTCTAACCCCTTCTCCAAAGCTTCTGCTTTATCAGAAAAGTTAAAATAAAGGAATACAACAGAACTGAGAGCAAAACAGTTTGCAGAATTATGAATATATTCAAAATTTAAATATGTACATAGTTGAAAATCTATGAAGAGCTGTTAAACAGGAAGTTACAGTTTTTGGCAAAGGGGAATGGTGGAAGCAATGTTGCAGGTTCTACTGCCCTTAGCAAACTCTCCAAAAACACAAATACTCGGAGCCATAGAGTCTTGATCCAGACAAAGACTCAGGGTGGCACAAAGTTTTCCATAGCAAGGACATTAAAATTAATGCAGGTAGAATCACCAGATGTCAGCCAGATTTTCATCTGGCATTAAAGTCAGTGAAGTCAGCAGGCTGATGTGAACTGATACAACACCTGAGAATATAGCCCTGTATTTCTACTGCAGAGAGCAATAGGTTATCTTCAGATTAGTTGTTTTGATACATATCAAACACAAGATGTTTCCATACCATGGATATGGCACCACCACAGGTAATGTGAAGATGTGAAGGGACACTCCTATTCCTTCCAGGACTTCCAGTTTCAAGGCAGAAAGGTGTATGTACTCCTGCATTGACTGCATTGTGTGCACTTACGAAACAACCATACAGCACACAGGCAAAACACACTAGCCCGAGACTATTTCTACACAGTAAATGCATCCAGGAAATGCCAAATGAAATGCAAAGAATCTCAAACTCTCCACATGAAGCGTATCTACATCTAAAGGAGTCTGTGAGAGTCTTTCCTCTCTGCTATGAGAAATAAGAACAGTCCCACCTGGTGCGTCATGTGCAGAAGGATGATATTTATTGATATTGGACTCCACAGAAGCGTTACAGGAACAAACTAACAGCAAGGCACAGATACCACAAAGCTGTTAGGTTCTGCAGTTATGATTCTGATGAAGTTATGATATTTTTGATGCTGCTGTACTCATGAAGTTTAGTGAAACATAATGGAACTCTAAGATTATTGCATAAATAGTATGGAGTTAAATATCTATGAAGTAGGGCTTCCTTTACCCACTCCCTATGGTCCCTTCCAGTGAAATCGGGGATTTCATTCATAGGCTAACTAATAGGCCATCTGGGCCTGAATCTTGAACTTCTGCACAGAGACACTGCCATTCTTTTTCAAGGCCATCAAGTAAAGTAATAAGGAGCACTTCAAGTGTTGATTAAGCAAAAACATTTGTGGAGATGAATCAACATGTTTTTTTGTTGTTTTTGTTTTGTTTTTAAATGCTCTCAGCTGCGCCAGATGCATTTCCATTGATTCCAGAGAACTCACCTACACGAGCCAAAGGTTGGCTGTGATTCAGAGTCTAACTGATCCATGTGCAGTGAATGCCTACATTATTTTAGAGGCTGGTTTCCACTTCAGGGCAGGCAGTACCTCGCTCCTGCCGCACTCAACACAACTCCCTGTCTCTGTACTGAGCAACCTGACCCAGCTTTGAGGGTGTCTCTGCCTTGAGCTGGAGATGGACTAGATGGCACCCACAGGTCTCTTCCAACCTAAATTATTCTACGCTTCTAAATTCAAACTTACATCAAGTCTTACACACTGTCCTGACGGAAACAGAGAAAGAAGCAGTGATGGGTACTGTGAGGGCTGTGCATGTGATTAAAAATTAAAGTGAAAAACGCTAATCAAAGGGAATGAGGGGAATAACTATTTGCTCCCATTTTCAGTAAATTCATGCTATGCCCTTAGTAAGATGAAAGGGAACACAGAAATTCCTATTATTCTTCCAAGTATGAAGAATACAGCCTGTCACTGTCCTTCCCTGTTGGTTTATTTCTTTTTTCACTGTTTTGAACAGAACAACAAAATGTTGGAATTTACTCTGCAAAAGCAAAGGAGGTGATGAAAAACCATCTTTCAGGTCAATGATTCTTTGGGTTCAGATTAAACATTTTGCACCTTCAGGCCTCAAATGAAGTGAAACAAAACACATTGTTGGTGTGTACAAAATGAAAAGGGAGCAATCAAACTGCGTGTACACTCCAACTGATGGGTACAAATAGGCAAGGAAAAATTAGCAGGATTAAAAACAGTGACAGACGGTCCCAGACTCTTCTATTAAGTCCTCTGTATTTGTGTGTAGGCGTTTGATGCAGAGGTAGCAAGCAAAAGGCTTGAGGGAGTGAACATGCATATTCCTTTGCTAAATCTTAGCACAAAGTCAATGTCAGGCATTTTCTCTGTTGGACATTGTAGGTGTCCTGAAGTAGTTACAATTAGCCACAAAACTGGCAGTATCAGCAAAACAGAACTATCAACTTGTGCAGACAACAGCTAGGTCAGCCAGGAATTTTATAGAATCGTAGAATCTAGGAATTTTATGATCACAGGTCAGATTTGTTGCTGGCATAACCAGCTGGATTCCCTCAAAACAAGGAGAAAAACGGCTTCTGATATTGAAGTAAAAGTTCCTCTTACATCACAATATATGTATACATATGACCAGCTGTCATTTGCAGAAAATCATGCAACTAGATATGGCTAAATTCAGTCCCATGCAGAGGCAGTACAGAGACCACGTAGCATTAAATCTTGTGCTAGCATGTTGAAGTGGATTACATTTTACCAGCGGAGCCATGTTCTGCTGCCAGTAAAATCAACACAAGCAGGAAAACTTATGTATGACACCTGTTCAGAGTCATTTGATAACAAGTTCATCACAATTTGTAATAGAAGTAAAGGTTAAATACTATGATGGGTGTAATGTCTGTTTCTCAATGTGTGGCTCTGATCTGAATTCTTTCATACAGACTGAACTCCTACATGATTCAACTCAAGATCAGGTTTTGTATTAAAACAACTCAAAACATTAAAAAAAATAAATAAAAAAGACAATGGGAGTAAACGTAACCCAGGTGGGAAGCTGGCTGACACTGATTGGTGTGCATTTCTTTCTGCTGTATAGCAGCCCACCACATGTCAGTGAGATTACTAATAGAGTAAAATAACTCTTGGTATGTGTATGCATCCCATAAATGCTTGTGCTGGGGAGGGACCTTTCCCCTGGTCCATCCAATGCATCTAAATCACTGCCTTTTCTGATGCAGGCGGTGAGAAAGGAAGAATTCTGTTATTCCTACGCTTGTCAAAGACCAAAGGATCAGTAAGATCCCAGGTGGGAGTAGAGGCATTTTCATGTGTCTCTGGTAAAATTAGCTACTGCAGAATTATGGACCAAGCAATAATATGCATTTACATGCCCTGAATTAGAAAACAACCCATTGTTTTGAAATTAAAGCTCTTTACTGCAAGTCAGGTTTACGTGACGCAAATAGATGGATTTTATATTTGACAGCACGTATGCTCTTCTAACAGACACGAGATATTAATTGTAAATCCTAGACATTCGTCATTTTTGTAATACTTCTATAAAAACGTTGTATAACTGAGTGTTGATTTTTTTCCTTATTTGAACCCTTATTCTTTTCTTATTTTTCAGTACATGCAAAGAAATTAAGAAGTTATAGATTTCCCCTTTAATTCTAAACAGGTAAACCCACTGAAAGTCAAATTCTCATCTAGAAGAGCTGGCCTTAATCAACCATAGCATCACTTCAGTCTTATACCAGCATTATCTCATGGGTATTGGACCCAGCTACTTCACTGTTTACTAAAATGCCAGTGCTTTAAGACTGAGCTATTTAATTTTCATGGAATCATAGATTATATAAAAGTAATGCAGCCATCTGTTTGGGTTCAATTTACATTAACATGGGTGTGTTTTCTCACCTTATTGACATGAAGTTATGACAAAATTCTCTTCAGACTGCATATGCGAATGATGTTTTGCTAACATTTGCATTTCCTTGTGAAAAAACATCCACAAAGAAAATCTACATGTACTCCATTTTGGACAAATAGACTCCTACAGCAAATGTAGTAAAGCAAAGGAACTTAGCTGGCACTTTTTTAATTTTGAACAAACACTGGTTGTCTATCAGATTTCCATTTTTACCAGCATCCCATTGCATTCAGATGTTCAATTAAGTGAATGCAAGGTTTCCCACTGATTATTCTCACTCACTGCAACGCATGTTCAGTCTGAGCGTGTGTCATTGTCAAGTGAATGTCTTTCACATGTCTCTATTTTAGAACTGTTCAACAACTCTGCTGATGTGCATCAGACTAGTCTGATGTTAAATTTTTCTTCTTCCCTTTTATGCATAAAAGCATCAGAATAGGGATTAAAAAAAAAAAAAAAACAAACAATCAATGCGTTCTCCCTGTTTATTTTGCTAATACTTGTAAGTACCAGACAAACTGTGTTAAAGATTCAGACTGCATTTTTTCCTGGGCCACTGTAAACAGAAATGCAATCTTTCTTTTCTGCAATGCACAGAGATATGCCCCTGCCCAGTGGAAGGCTTTACACTTTGCACTGTGCCTCACCAAGTAAGGGCTTGGAGAGTTCTTATTTTACTGGAGCTGACATTGGATGAAGATGCAGACAACACGTGTCTTCATGAAGTAATCTACAAGGTTACTCTCAGTTCCTGCCTGGAGTCTCAATTCTAAGCAGCTGAGGAGTGCTGAGCAGAAACCTTCTGCACCACAGTCAGCCTAGCATTAGCTGCACAGAAAGGGTACTTCAGGAGTAAGGAATTCAGAACCAACAGCCCTAAATAAAATGAGGAAAGGGGCAAAGACCTTGAATGAAATGCGGTCTTTATTTAACACTTCTCAGTAGTACAGCAGCTGATTTGGCTCCATAGGACAGCATTTGTTCACTACTGCTACAGATGAAGCTGGTTTAGATGAAGACGTAACCTGTTAGCATTTAGTCAACACTTGGTTTTACTAATGTTCTACACTGCAGAACACGAGGGAGTTTGTGACACTTTCCAGAAAACCTTTCCTCACTTTTTTGCTATTTCCACTTATTTTAGCTCTTCAGATTTGTAAAAGCTAATTTAAAAAAAAATAAAAAGGCAGAAATTCATTCACAACCCCCCAGAGGTGGCTCTTTTTTTTTTTTTTTTTTTTTTTTGTCAACACTTAATGATAATAGCTTGCCAGAAGTGGAACTGAAAATACCCTGAATTGCAGAGAGAGAAAAGGGGGAAATTAAGTGATCTGCTTGCGAGACTGATTTTTTAATGCCTCTTTTCCAGATCCATTAAATGTGCAAATATTCCAAGACCCATTAATCTGTAATAAAGTTTGCTTGATTGGTGACTGTTTTCATGCAAGTAAAGAATCTTTCTATAGAAAATGTAAAAAAAAACAAAAAAACACAAACCAACAACTAAATGCTTTCAGCAAGTGGATGGAGCAAGTCTGTGCAGGGTTTATATTAAAACTTCAATCCTACAAACACTTCTGATACCACACATTACAGAGCAATCCAACAACATTATTAAACAGCATATGTCAGCATAAGCCTTTGGCAGGATGGGCATGCACCAGTGGACACTGACAAATGGATAGTGGTACAAAAGCTTTGAGTCAAACTTGAAATTGGATTGTAGGAGGGGGAAGACACCCCACAATTTACTGCTCACGAAAATAGATCTTTCTGAACAGCAGCTTAGCAGCCTTGATACTGCATAGGGAATCCTTTAAGTTATACTTTTCGGTGGGGTATAATTTCTTAAATTATTCTTCAGAGCAGCCCTCTCAGTAGAAGCCAGATCTAAACATCACAATTCAAGTTGAAACACTGATGAAAATACTCCATACTCAAGTTTGCCACTCTTACAGCAGTCTGCAAACACGTGCTCTTGACTCCAGGTATTTCTCAGAGTGCTCCCCCTCTGTCCTGCCTATTGCTCTTCTGACTCCTGGAGATGTGACTAGGTAAGACAACACACAAAATGCAGGAGCTTGTTAGCTCACAGTTGTTTTAATGCCCTCCCAGTTTGTTTTTCAGTTTGGCTGTCAAATCAACCTAGATTTTTGACCAATCTGTGAATTACCATTTATTTTTACCCTAGAATGTAACTTAGCACAAAAGATCTGGCACTCTGCTTCAAACAAATAGAATCTTGGATTGGTGCTAGAAGGAAACATAACACCAGGGTGGTGTTAAGAATAATTCTTCAGCTCTGCAAAACATCAGCAAGGCTTGCCTTCTCTTCAGATCCTTGAGATACAGCTATCATAGGAGGTTTTTCTGTTGTTTTGTGTTTGTTTTTAATATAAACAGGAGCAGAGAGCAGAAGTAGGTTCCAAAGCACTAGGATGCACACAGCACCTTGACTTCACTGCATTGGGAGTAACAGCACTGCTGGGCTACATTCTAAGGCAATCATTTAGGTGAAATTCCTGTGGATCTAGCGGGAGCTTCCTATAAAAATAATGCTTGTGAGCATAGCCCACTGCAGAACACTTCAGCTGACATTTGGTTTTTATGCACTGGCATCTTTAACTACTAGATAAATGTACTGCCTATGTGGTATTCTGTCACTTTATTCTCAGCTTCCTATCAATGGGAGGGCCTTGCTCTGCCCGTCAGACCCTAAATTAATAGCCAGGTTCCATCTGACCCACCTCTAATGCAGAACAGAAGGCAAATTAAAAGCAAGGAAAGGATGATGGGGGAAAAAAAAAACCAAACAAACAAAAAAGGAAGACGGAAGGTGAAAAAACATGAAAGATAAAGCAACTGTTCTGATAGGATGAATTCTGCCCACATTTTTGCTGAGAATTAAGTAGGGCAATGCTTAGAGATGAGCTATCAACGAGACACATTTTAGCAGTCTGCAAGGCTGTCACATCATAAGGAATACGTTCACTTCTTTACTAATTAATCCAAAAGATTCCACAGAACAGAGAGGAAAGAGTGAAGTATTTTTTAAATTCAAAGGAACTCCCTTGCACTGTTATACACTGTTATCCAAATTCCATACATTTTGAATTCCTATCACAACACATCAGATTCGCTTTTGGATCTCATCCAGACATCTCACCTGAAAACTGACCTTGTACTTTCGCGGTTGTTTCTCTCTTGCCATTTCTCATATAATGAATCTGCTCCTTTAATGCTTCCTAAACATGGTCCCCAGTGACAGTGCTGTGGTTGCAGCATCTTGCTTTGCCTGCCCTGGAGTTCCTTTTGTCTTTCATCGTGTGCTTTTCTCCCTGTGTGCTTCACCACTTACCAAGGTCAGCTTTGGAGACCACTGCCCTAAGCCAGCACTACACCAACCTGCTTCTGAACTGAGCCCTGCTCCTTTCCTCTCTTCAGGCCTGACTCTACCATAATTTTTTTCTTTTTCCTTTGATCCTAGTATTTCTGTTGTTCTTGTGATACCAGTGCGCTTAGTAGAGATTTGAGTAACGTGAAACAATCAGTTTTGTCTTCAATTAGCCTCATTAACCTTTCCATATGTAAAAACAGGCCTAATATTTGCCCCATACCCAAAATTACTGATAATTTTATTTTGACAAAATGATTTCATGCTCTCAGCATACGCTTCATGTATTTAAAAAATCATCCATAGCATGCAGACCAGCATGAAAAGATGAAACTCTTTCATCCACATAAAACTATCTGGAAGGGTATTTATCTGATAATGGCACCCACACAGAGCTCTACAAGTGCAATAAAAACATACCACATCTTTATTTACTCCTCTACATGCCCTACATGGAAACAAAATATTAACTCTCTCTGAATCTAAATCTAACATATGCATTTGATGTAAAAAAAACATCTTCTCTCAGATCTCAAGTACTGATTATTTTTCATGGAAAATGCAGTCTCTATTCAGTTAGACTTATATGAATGAAGCTTTTCATCTGGTTGTACTTTGTGCTTATGCACACTGATCGTCATGCAGGGGGATCACTTCTGATGCAACTGTGCTCCTCTAGCACTGCACACCATCATCTACCTCTGCCACACACCACCAAACCCTTCTACTTCTGTAAAAGCAAATGTTTGCTGACGCCCTAGAAAAGAAAGTCAGATTCTGTGTTCCTAAGGCAATTTTTATTTCTTCAAATAGAATTTTGCTAAAAAGCAAAAACAAACCCCACAATGACACCACGCTATTCTTATAGTGTTTCTCAGTTTGAAACCTAAATAGGGGAAAAATAGGATTGCAGCTCTTCTCAGCCTCTGTGTTAGATGTGCGTGTGTGCACTATAACGATGGCATTTTTTTGAGATGTTTCTGGAAAAATAAGGGTTTCTGTTTGTTAACTTAGACTATAAATTATTTTTCAAATGGCTTGTTTTAGTGACAATCCAAGACTTTGGCAAGCCTCCTCTCCTCTTTTGTATCATAGATAAAGAGAATTGATTGCAGCTCATGGACTGCAGCACTGGGCTCTGTATCACTATAAACGACAGATTCAACAGATTTAAGTCTTCTAGGTGGAAAAAAAAAAAAAAGGTGAAAGAGACTCCAAGCTGAGAACTCAAGTAAGCATCAAAAGAATTAATCAGCTACAGAGGCAAGGAGAATGAAACAGGGGAACATATCTGAGAGGACTAGGAGTAAGCAGGAGCTTTTTTTAATCAGGAAAAAAAAAATAGAAGGTGGTTTGAAGAAAAACAAGAGACAACTGAGAAGTAGTAGCAGGGCACAGAGAATTAGACTTGAAAAGTGGTCCAGCCCCTTACTTCTCTCTGTCTCTGCCCAAAGAAAGGCCTCTGAACTCTCCCACTGCCCTACCACCATTCTTAGCTGGTACAGTGCTGTTTAGATGTTTTCAAAGTGTTTGTCCTCACCAGTCCTCAATTCCACAGTGTCTTAAAGATGTTGCTCTTCTACAGATACAGAAGAAGATTACTGAGAAAACAAAGAAAGGTAGAGCAGCCAAGAAGAGGGATAGGCTACTTCCCACATTAGCTTTCTTGCACAAATGGAACTTGAGAAATATGCTACACGTATCTTTATCATAGGACTCTGTTTTATGCAACACTCAGATGGATAAACTCCAATTAGCATTACAAAATTGTTCATCTGCTTTTCCAAGTCAGCCATTGGTTTAAGATTCTGGCAACTGTTGACTAACCAGCTATTCATCAGGTCAGGATCAAATAAGCTCATATTCAAGAACAGCATAGGCTCAGCACCACACAGCATGGATGCTGGAGACTTTTCCCTAACCTCTCCAGAACCCCAGTGTTTGAAACATTCAGGGCTGGAAATTCCACGCAGCTGGCCTTGCAGCTGAGCCCAATGAACTAAACCAGGAAAAAGTTCCCCAAGGAAAACACTCTCCATCCTGAAGCAGTAGAGCCATCTGCTACCCTTCTCCCCCACTGCTCTTCAATCCCTGAAGAGAGTAGAAGGGCTGGCATAGCAATCAGTGACTTCTGCAATAAGTTTTGGTAGGGATGAACCCCACTGTTTATATTTTAGGCAGGTGAAAGAATCCACTTGCTATCTCCAAGTGAGTTCAGAGAGCCACAGCTGTCTTCCTGGAGAAAGCTGCATGGGTGAATTGGAAGCTTCAAACCTATTTGGTGCTTGGAAACATGGCAAAACAGTCCCTCATTTCTTTGCAAGATTAGTAGAAGGAGATGCCAAAGCTACTTGGAACCAAGTTGCTGATAGCCCAATATCTCTCCTGTACACACTGTTTAAGTCTCACTTTTAGTTGTGTCACAGTATGACGGCAGCACTGTGCTGCAGAGCAGCTGTGGACCACTCATGGTAGCCCCACCAAACACCAGTCATGGGCAGACCTTGGTTCAGGAGCATTAGTTCTTTGATGATACAAAAAGGCAAGGGAAAGGATCTGCTTTCCAAGAGAAAGGAGGGCAAGACATAGTAAAGAAAGAGTTGAGTTCCAAGCCCAAAAAGCAGCAACAGATATTTTTTTCCTTTTACTTCTCAGTGAAATGTATGAAGAGACAGACAGATCTCAGGAAACCACTTTCACAGATAATGGTTGAGGAACAGGCATGCGACCAAGAACTAAAAAAGGAGATGGGCAAAAAATAAAAGTGAGAAGATGAAGCCATCAAGCAAGAACAGAGGAACAGGTCACCTTGGTATTGACGATACTTTGGTCAGTGAATGTGGCAATATTGATTCCCATAAAACTTAGGAAACAGCACTTTTATGCTGTTTTTGATGATTTGATGGAAGCTGAAGGGAAAGACATGGTGACTTACAGCATCATGGCTGTTATTGTATATGGGGAGAAAACTGGAAATGAGGAAACTGATTTCCTTGCTTCACGTAACAAAAAAATCTTCACAAAGGAATAAAAGGAAGGAGCTCTGGCCATTTCCTCTTCCAATTCTTACACATTCGGCAGCCAGACTACTGCAATCTACCTCTATGTTTTACACGTCATATTAGAAAGCAAAAGGATCAAAAGCAATTAATATTTTAAAAGCAGCTACTCTTTGGGCTGGTTGGAAGGGTCATGCTGTAGCTTCAGTCAGATCAAAGGGCATACAGACAGTATGTGTCTGAATATCACTTGTAAATTTTGAGGCAAAAAGAGAGCACACCCTCAATATCAAGGAAAGATGGGGAATAAGGGGCTTAAAATAGTGACATTTTTATTAAGTGAGAATAGAACTTTCTGACTGGAGATACATAAGCAACGGCACAGATCACTTTAGGGTAAATGCAAAACCTCCAACATCAGCTATTTTCAAAAGCAGGCAAGAAAAGCATTGCTATGGAATTATTTAAGTACAGCTGATTCTGCTTTGCTTAGAAAAATGGGCCAGATGACCACTTGTGCTCCCTCTTTTCTGCAATTTCTGTGACAGAAAGAAAAAAAAAAAAAGTAAATAAGTTCAAGTTTTTTATACTGCACCCTGAATCAGGGCTGCAGAGCTTAGACATTGCATTCACATAAGAATTCAGTGACTTCTGGTTAGCTTTGTTTGCCAACAAACAAATAGCTTAGCAAACAGCTCTTAGCAAATGGAAGCGCCTCTTCCTTGCATGTGCCTGTGCCAGTAAAGATCCAGATGTTGGAGTCTGTCATAACACTTTTATGGGTTCAGTGTGCTACATTTTATAACATATGAGGGGCCAAAGTTTTATACCACTAGACAGTAATTTTCTTTCAAGAGCCTGTGGTTTCTAGAGCTACATCATCACACTTGCAGGCAGGCGGAATACACATTACATGTCTGTCGTGAATGCATTCCAAATGCAGATCCCCAGTCAGTTCTTCAGAGCCATTGTTTCAGTGACAGCAGAGCACGTGGTGGGCCTAGAATTGTCAAATTGCCTTCTTGGGAGTTATCTTTCAATTTATGGCAGCTCCTCCTTTGCAATAAAACTTCAATCACTAGTTACTCCTCCAAAGGTCCTAAAGCATTTATGACTTTAACTTTTGGTGTAACCATACAGCCAGCTAACAGGAAGCTGAACATCTAATAGCACACCAGTTGGAATTTCAAAAGCTACTTCAGCTCCCAGGAGCGGGCCTTACCGAATTCAGATGTGTTGTGACAACTCTCAGTCTGTGCAGCTAAAGGTGTCAGGTATGATGGGGAGGTATGAGTGGTAACCACTGTTTCAAATTGGGTTGGCAGTTTTAGTTCAAGCTTTCAGAGGAATCCAGGGACACAAACTCAGTGTTTTCATCCAAGTCAGCTTGTCCTCAGGATTGACTGAGCCAGCTTCGGTTACAAACACATCTGTTCAGTTTTCAGTGTAAGCAGACATTTAAACACATCACTGTTTCATTTACTTTTATGACTAGCATGTGGGCTCCTGAATTGCTCTGATGCTTTCAGAACTCTAAACCAGATCCTTCAGCTGACTGTCGGCAGCAGCCAGCAGGTGCTGCAAGCTCAGCACATCTATGCTACCCAAATAGTGGGGAAAAAGTCATTCAAGAAACGCAGGGGAGAACAGTGTAGTGTAGAACTACTAAAGTACGGGGGGCATTCTTGCATAAAAATAGGGCTGCCATGGCACACATGCTACTGAAAGTACTGCATTCCAGTAGACATAAAAAAAAAAAAAAATAAAATAAAAATGGAGTGACCAATAACTATTTCTGGTTTTTCAAATTCTGTCCCTTTTTGAGAACTGGCCTCGTCCAGCCCAGTGTGAGCAATCACCTTCTTCCTCTCGTTAGCACTCTAAGCTCATGATTTCATTCTTTCTTTAAATTAGGCTATTTTGTATTGTCAGTAACATATCAAGACATTGCTGCATTCATCTCACTCATTTCCACAGTGTAAAGGAATCTACAAAGTTTCTGGAACCTTACAAGGAAAGAAGAACATTACTGATATTACCAAGTCTAATATAAAAAAATACCAGAAGTCTGCTGTATCACAGATGATTAGTACTTGTTTTTGTAACTAGGAAAATAACATCAAATGACACAACTGTGGAACTGTCAGATTAAGCGCTGCTAATGCAAGACAGCTAGACTTGTCCAATAGGATTTGTTTCTCCATCAGTTATTTAGCTTTTCTCATATAAATAGTAAGCAGTTATATATACAGGTATGTACACTACCTAGACCACACAACTAAAATTCCTCCTAGATGACAAAGAAATGAAGATAATGGGTGCATCATTACAAAAACAGTTTTCATAAATAAAGGCTCACATGTTGTAGCCATTCCATATCTTTAATATAGCTGCCACACAATAACAAATAATAGATACTATTTATAAGTGTGTTATAAACCCAGTTGACTGTAAGAACACATTAAGAAAACTGCAGGTGCTCAAATCCAATATAAGTAACAAGATAAAACAACTCAGAGTGTGTTTAAAATCTCTTTAAGCCAGCACGGTATTACGTACTCATCACAGAGTCATCCTGTTCACACCATCAAATAGCAGACTTTTAATTCCTGGACTTCTAAGTCCTGAAATTTAATCTATCCAATAACAAGTTACTCTCTATATAAACATATTTTTTAAAGGGGGGAGGGAGTAATGGAAAGGGACAGAATATGAGCTGAATTTGCCACAGCACCAGAACCTCCGGTATTCAAGTCAAGATGTGCTTTGTATGTTTCTACAGATGTCCTGTGGCAGAACAGACACACCTGGGAGCAGAACATATGATTTTAAGACCTACACCTATGATTTACCAGATACAGCAACAACACCAGCAAATGACACCAACAAAGCCTGCAGGAAACAAATGGCATTGGCAGATCTCTGCTCCAACTACTGACCCGGCTGAGCTTACATAATAAAGTCTCCAAATCTGATAAAAAAATTAAAGAATTTGTGTTTTATCTGAAAACAGACACAGCTGATACCTTCAAGAAAGACAGTGCATCACAGCTTTGGTATTGAAAAGTACTTTATGACCTTGTGAGCTAGGCAGGAGCATTGGGAAGATAAAGTTCATTACCTGACTGTAACAGTCTCAACAATTAGGTTCATAAATAACGATGTGACTACATATGAGTCTTTTTAACATATAAATTGTGATTTGTATTCCCTTAGAGCACCTCAGAGCTCAGTGCACAGCGCAGAGGCAGCAAGCGCTTTCTAGGCAGGGAGATATGAAAAACATTGGTCATAAAGTAATCTTTTCTAATTCTGCAGAGCCCTGTGACAGCGACACACAACAACACAGAACGCCAGCTAAAGGGGCGCCGAGGCTTCATCAGCCCTCGGAAAGGCTGTGGCAGGCCACTCGCTGACTGCTTTGAGGCTGAGAACAGCTTCCTAACAGCCTTGCTGGTGCGGATGCTGCGCACAGTCACACGCAAATGCTTTCCTGCTTGGTTTGATGCCCGTGTCCATGGTCCTGTTCTGAGGCACAGGGCAGCTGAACAGGCGTTGAAGCAGAACGCTCATAGCTATTGCCTTTCATTAGCAAAGGTCTTTCCTCAGAAACTTGAACACCCTCCCGACTCGGCTTCTTGCTCGGCTCCTAGGGAGAGCGCTGCAAGAAGAACCGGCACCGCGATTCCTAAGCAATCAACCCGGTCTGGCTACCCGACACCTCGGCCAAAGCCAGAGCATTCAGAAGAGATGTCCACAACTCCAGCAATCGCTGCGGAAGGCTGCGGGCCGCCACAGCCCCTCAACGCTCCCCACCGAGCCCGCGGAGGGGCGGCCAGGCCGGGAGAGCGGGGCTTTAGCCCGAGATGAGCCGGCGTGGATATTAAAGGAAAAGCAATCCTCTTAGGCGGCGTGTCTGCGGCGGAGAGAGGAGGCGAACCTTACGTGTACAGGCGGAGGAGGGCTGCAGCCCTGCGCCCGCCCGGCCTGTACCCGCGGGGGGACGGCGATGCGGGCCGGGCCGAAGCGGGCAGCCGCTACGCGGACCCGGTTCGGTGCCCGGGTTCCGAGCGCCGCTGCGACGCGTTGGGAACCGGGCCGGTTATGTAACCGCGGTTCCGGCCGCCCGTTGCAGGGGAACACCGGAGCCTGCTCCGCTCCGCCCGCCCCTCGGTCAGGCTGCCTCTCCCCGGCACCCCCCTCCCTCCCCGCCCCGCACCTTCTCCTGGGCGCGGTTGAGGCGTTTCTGGACGTTTTTGGCGAAGATGCCCGTCTTCATGTCGGCCATGGCTGGCGGCGGGGGGAGCGGGGTGGGGGAAGGCGGGCGAGGCAGAGCCCGGCGGCGGAGAGCGGCGGAGAGCGGGGATGGATGGAGGGAGGGAGGGAGGGCGAGGAAGAGGAGGAGGAAGAGGAGGAGGGCCTTAAAGACAGGGCTGGGAGAGGCGGGGCTGCCGGCGCCTCAGGTGAGCGGTGGCCCCCGGGAGGCGGCCGTTGGCCCCTCGGGATGGGCGGCATCCCCTCGTTGGGGTTTTTCCGCCAAGTAACAAAAAATACAGAAAGGAACGGTCCGGGGACACACCGTAGTTTCCAGAAGCCGCCCTATGCCGCCCTGCTGGGGGACTGCCGGCATCCAAGCATTCCAGCACCTTTCTTGGGGGCGAGAGGAAGGGGCTGTGAGCCTGAGCTGGCTGTAGGTGTCCCTGCCCATGGAAGGGCAATTGAAGTAGATGGCCTTCCAACTCAAATGATTCCATGATTCTATGACAGTGGGGTGACCCACTCCCAGGGCTGGGTCAGGTGTAGCTGGTGACAGCACTCAGCTCAAAATCAGCCTTCCTAGCTCCTGTGGTGCCAAATTCCCCGCTCACGGAGTTCCCTGAACCAGAGAGCAGAATGCAGTCACAGGCGCTGCAAAGCAAAACACCGAGGAGCTCCAGGCTCTGAGCCTTGTGCCTGTGTTCTCCTATAGAGAGCTGTTCTATATTTGCAATGCTTCCCATTGATCTTTCAGATGGGTGCAAAGCACAAGCCAGAAGGTCGTTCCCTGTGCCCGCCAACATCTCCTATAGCCAGAAAGTCAAACTATGTTTTATGAAACCTTGTACTTCTGATCCTGGTCCAGTCATAGACCCGCATCACACATTTTCCTGCAATATTAGGAAGCAGAATTAACACACCAACTGCAGCAGTAACAATGTTTAGCACAAACTTGTGACCAAGGTACTTAATTCTTATGTAACTTTTAAAAAACATGCACAAATCAAAAACAGAAATGCAAGGAAAACACATCATTGCAACCAAGGAAAGCTTTTTTTTCCTTTCTTTTTTCTTTTTTTTTTTTTTCCCCAAAAAGTCACAGTCTCTTACAACGCTGTTAGACTGGTGAAAGATCAAAACAAAATCCCAGCATGCCTGTGGCTCTCCAGTTCTTTGTAGTAATTTTTGACATCTTCTTGATGTCAAAAATCGACAGCTGTCTGGCCAGTTTAAACTGCAAAAGGATCATACCACTTTAATGTTAAAAAGTCCTTCAAAAGAAGTGCCTTAATTTGTGTACTCATGCATTGTCCTCAACAAAAGATAGCCAGCATGATACATATCACCAGCAGAGTACGTCTGGTTGTGGGGCTGCATGCAGGCTGCTATGGGAATAAAGACTCTCCCATGCCTTTTAGTCCCCAGATATCTGATCTAGTAATAGTAGGTCCCACAGTGCCAAGCCCAAAAATGCTTTTTTCATGCTGGCAAACAAGGAGCATGGAGACATCAGCTGTACTCCGTCATAGACCCAGTCTTTTCCTACTTAGTCAGTCGACCTGCACTGGCTTTGCCCATTTAATGGCCTTGGACAAAAGCCAGGAATGGCTTTTTCACTGCTGTGTTTATGAATGTGCATGGTGCTCTACATTTTGGAAAGTAATTATCTGCAGATGATCAGGCTGATAGATCCATATTCCCTGTGCTAGCAAAATCTCTGCCTGCCATGTATAATGTTTATCATAAATCTCTCTTAAGAGAAAACTTCCTGTTAAGATATGTGTGAAAGCATTTTTTTTTCCTCTGTATTACTTATAGCTCAATCTGAAAGAGATAATGTTTAAAAATGAGAATCACTTCCTGCAACGCACCCTGCTTGTTTTTTTCCTAATAGTTGTTATGGTATTGTTTGTTACTGGCGTTACTTGAAAATGAGATCTTTTGTTTCAGTTTCACCCTTGAATAGCAAAGATGATAATCATTCACAGGAAAATGGAGTGGCTATTTTAAAACAGAAAATCTCTGAGGTGCAGGGAGAAGATGCATGTTTTGCATTTCTTTTGCCAGGTGGCGACTTCGCCCAAAATGTTAGGGAACAAACCCCATGTCTTCACCTCTCCTGGCTCATCCACAATGGTTCCCAATTACATCTGTTTTTCTGAGCACTCTTCATTCATCTAAAGCAATCAAATGAGAAGATACTGGTCCATAGCAGTCAATTCTACGGTGTCAGTAAGAGAAAAAAGTTGGCAAGTCTTGCAACCGTCTCCACTGGAATGATAACTACAATATAGCTATTGATAGCTTTGGAATAACAGAGTTGTACCTCAGATACTGTAGGTAAAAGACATCACCATCATAAGCAAATCAGTTAACAGGTCAGAGCAGTGGGAAATGAAGATTTTCCAGGTGAAAGTACAGGACAGCCTGGGAGCCAAAATCATTCTGTGATTGGGGATTTCAGAGAGCAGAAGGCCTGCACCCAAGTTCAACACCAGACTTACAGACATACAGATTAGAATTCGTGGGAAAGCAACGTGAGAAGTTCAGTGACTTAAAATATAGTGGGCCTGCATTTAAAACATCTTTTTACAAACAACATTTCCTTTATAGTATGCCAGCAGCTTAATTGGGATACAGTGAGCAGAAAAAGACCCACTATGTCATCGGGGCAGCTTCTGTATGTCTTACTGCTCTTGGGATGTGGATCACAGTGAGGAGAACTATCTGACAGAATCATAAGAACAGGAAGGAAAGGAGCACTGCCAAAAGAAAAGACAAACACCATGCCAAACTCTGTAAAAATACATAGGAAGATTTTAATAAAAGTATGAATTTAAAAAAAAAATAGATATGTTCTATATTTAATGACTTAACCATTTGCTTTTAATTACAATTGTTATAATTAAAGCTAGATTCAAGGCGTTTTTTTTTTTTTTCCCCACATGTTTTTTTCACTGTCATAACTCTAGATTAATGCTTCTATCTGAGTCATTAGCATGCTAACATGCATTGAACCCGTGCTTGCATTTTGGCACAGAACAGCAGTTCATCACTCGAAATCCTTTATCTGAGGGGTGCAAAAGTGCCCTTTGATTTCAGCTAGATTATTTGAATCTATCTCACTTCACAGAGCTACACACAGGTAGGCTGTGCCTGGCAATCACCTCACTTTGTTCCCCTAGAGCAAAGTCCAATCCTGCCCCTAATTTCTGTCAGCAAACAGCTGGGTGCCTCCTCAGCCTTCCAAACCTCTGCACATGGTCTGGACAACAGCATTAATGAGCATTAATGCTCAAACTGAGCACCAGTGATGTTTCTGTAGGATTCCTGCATAGCACCCATGGTACACAGATGCTCATGCTATACTTTAGGATGTGAGCGTTCCTTCCCCTTCCAAGTCCCCTTCCTGGGAAAAGAAGGTGTTAGAGAAATGAGTCCCAAAAAAAGCACTTAATACAATGATACTGAGTGAATACTGATGCCTTGAGGAGAATCTTTCCAGGTTTGAGACAGCATTTGGACAAGACATCCAAAATCCTTTTGGTTTAGGAGGTGGGGATAGTAAGGAATAATCACTCGTTTAGTGTTAGGCATTGTTTCTTTGTACACAGTTGAAGTGTCAATAATATACACACTTCGGGAGAAAGCTAGATGGTGAGAAGGAAAATCCTTGAGATCCATGATGAATTTCTGCATTGCTAGAGCTCCTGGGATCCACAGCTCCCTCCCTTACCAGGGGTTACAGTCAATATGGACCCCATTGCAGGAGGGGCTGCACGACAAAATTGGATTTATATTTTGTCATTTAGATGGGAAGACTGTCTTGATCAGCTGTAAGTACGTTGTCAATTCAAGCTTTAGGAGCTAATTGTGAGAAGGATATTCACGGTTTAGTAGGTCTTATCCTGGTAGGTCAGGTTTTAAATGAAAGACGGAGTAGTACAGAAAAAGGATTTTGGAAAATAGTGAGTACAACTTATGAGCTCCCACACCTAAGCAGGAAAGATTCCAAAACACAAACAAACAAACAAACAAACAAGGAAGGAAGCTGCCAATCTAAGGAGTCTTAAGATCTGTGTGATTTCTCTGAAAATACCAACCCCCCATGCCCTAAATTCAGGCTCCCTCAGTCTGTGAACTCAGCATTCAGAAGTCACTCAAAACTGCTTTTGAAGAATCTCGGCAGAGATGTGCTTGGCACGTTTCATCTTCTCCTTCGTAAGGTCACAGGACAGAACCCGAAATATCTGCCTTTTAAGTGGCAGCTGAGAAGGACAGATAGGCTTTCTGTCAAGACACCCTTTGTATGTCTCCTGAAAGAAAAAAAACATCTTTTTGCTTAAATAGTGTGCTCCCCCATTACACACTTTCCCATAGACCTCCTGTTCTCTTTTCCATCAAATATATTTATGATATTCCTTTTTCTTTAAAGTGAGAATCCAGAAAAATCACACTTTTCATTTGTGTAACAGCAGCAATGAATATTGTGAGGTTTAATGCCTCTGTTGTTTAAAATCACTTCCCCACAGATCTTGCTTTCCCTGGTGAATCCTTCACTGGTGGGAAGTTCCTCACTTAGACTAGGCACTTGTAAAGGGGACAGATGAGCAACATCAGTTTGATTCCCTAAATGACTCTTTGCTCATGAACTGGAGGATAATTGCATCAGGAACACCTGACAGGATCACCCATCCATTTTGTATTCCTAGCACTAGTGCACATTTACACAGTGCCATCGCCTCCACCACTCACACTGTCTAAGGGGAGGAATGGCCTGACAGATTTATAATCCTAATCTTGAAAAGTTTAAAATCTGTGTGAGGAGAAAGACAGCTAAAGAGCCATAACTATTCTGATTGCATCTGCCTTTATTTGAAAAGGCCATGAAATATTAGGGGCAAGTTCATTTTATTATAAAGATCACAGGACTTTTTTTTTTTTTTCTGATGAAAAACACATGTATGTAAACAACTGTGGGGTAATTGTGCTGGTTCAGCATCTCACAGTGTTCTGTAAATATCAGAATATTTTTCCTCCTAGTCCCCTGCAGCCATGCTATGGAAGCTGAAAATCTCCTCTCAAGCATCAAATCTTGTTTGGACTCCCAGTGATTTCAAGGAAACAGTTAAGGAGGAGATATCTTTCCATTGCTACTAGCGTGAGGCCTCCAAAAAACCCCCACATCTGGGCACAGATGTGTTCATAGAACACAGCAAGAGATTAACCCAAACTTCAAAAAGCCGTATCCCTTCCCAGGACTCAGTCAAATTCTAGCATCTGTTGCTAGAATCTGTTGTTATTTGTGCAGTCGAATTTCAGATCGAAGGAACCACGGACTCTGAAGATCACGCTGACAGCTTTTGATTAAAAAGGATCCTTATTCACATCTTCATTCTTCTTTCTTTTTGCATAACTCGTTCTTAATTGAGCTAGTCTGGTCCTCAGTTCTCTTCAGTTTCTTGTGATGAGTTGTTTCAAGGAACCCTGAATTGAATGTCATGCCTGCATACTGCAGGCATTGAAATGAGTAATAGCAGCACGCTGGGAAGTTACAACATACATTCCTATTTGCACGAGGAAAATCTTTCATTTACAATGGCTTCCATTACCGTCACTCCTCCCAAAGTTCTCCTGGCCAGGCTCAGGGGAAAGCAGACTTTGGGTGAGTTAAAGCAGTCCTAAGCCTGACTGGCTTAAGAGACAGTTATTTAACTGTGGCCCATGTGTTTTTCAGCATATTTGAAAAGATGAGATCCAAGTTTATTTTCTTTTTTTTTCACCCTGCAATATATCTGTGCAGCTTTCAGAAGAGCTATAAGCAAAGAACAGGGGCTGGAAAACAGCCTACATCCAGGCCCCCAGCAAAACTTCTTTGGACCTTTCTCCGAATGCCATTTCTGATCTGTGTCACCTTGTTATGGAGATGTATACAAGATAATGAAAGCTGCACTCTAAGTAACTGTCTCTGGAAGAAGGTTCTCTGAAGTATTTCAAAAACTAGATGAAAAGATAATTTATATGCTAGGAGTTGCTCTAACAGTCACTATAGGAACCAAACTGCAACTGTTGCAGGCTTCCTAGTCCTTAGCATGCCAGACAGTGATTTTTCTCACACCGTGGGGAAGTGAAAAAGTAGAAGCCTCTAGCTAATAATGTTATGCTAGTTTTATTTTAGAAGCATATTTTTGCAATTTTTTTTTCTTTTTTTTTTTTTTTTGCATCTTTCATCTGTGGCAGCCTTGGTAAAAGTTTAAGTTCTACATAATCCAATTAAATTTTAACACCTTCTCCCTTCCTTTCTCCCTCCTCAGAACGGTATTGGGAAATGTTCACACATTGCTACTGTTCTCCCTGTTGTGTATGAGAAGTGACACAGTGAGAGAACAGTGCTAACTATGCAGAGATGGTATTTCATAACTCTACGTCTGTTAAAAGCCGTGTTTGCATTTTATTGTGAAAGAAATGAAACTATAGTCATGAATTACTATTAATCAATTAAGTAAAAAACAAGAAGCAAAAAAAAATAAAGCCTGCAAATGCCTTTAGACCAGTACGCCCTGTATAATCAATAACGAATGCTTTGCTCTGTGGAGAGAGGTCGCGGGCTTATTATACTGCTCTGCATTCCCAGTACACCTGTAAAACAGGCAGATGAAATACAGCCTGCCATGATGAGGAAATTGAAGAACAGGGTCAGAGAGCAGCGCTGTGGCAGGCTGATGGTTCAGGCCCCTTGGTGCAACACCACAATAAAAAAGTTTCCCTTTTAAGGGGCTTTGCAGAAAAGGAGTAGAATCTCATGAATATTCTTCACTGTGCACTGGTTTCTCATCACCTGAACACAGCGTTGTTAAAAACAATATTTTCAGTTACCCCACTGTTTTTGTTTAAATCCGGCAAAGGGCAGGGAAACCTAAGTTGAACATCAGATAAACTGTCAGTATTTTAAGTGCTGGTGTCAATAGTTTCAGAATGCCAGAGAACAAACAGGACGCTAACCAGCTGATACCTTAACGAGGAGCTCAACAGGGCAGCTGGGAAATGGTACAGAGGCATGAGCTGGAACAGTGATGTGCACAACACTAATTACCAGTGTAGCTGATATCCACCCATGAACAAGTCTGTGAAGCCTACACTGCTTCCACACATGGAGTGCAAAAAAGGATTTTTCTGAGCCTTCCCTTCACGTCTCTCAAGAAGACTTTTTCCCCCATAAGTATCTTCTAACGTGATTCTAAAATCCAAAATTGAGGTGAAAATATATGGGCATTTTCAGGGAGGAAGGAGAGGAGAATCTTTTTTTCCTGTTGCAATACCTGAGAGACTGACATAGTCTCACTCTGCCTCACTGGCATTAGGGAAAGCTGAAGTGAGGTATCTTGAGCTCCACCTCGCAAGTGGGAGCACAGTTCTCCATATTAAACTGCCCTGACACTCATATTGGAGGCACTCATGGGAGAGTCCCTCAAACAAGGGCAGACACGTGGCTTTTCCCCCTGAGTTTAACTCCCAGGGCAGGAATGGGATGAAAAATCAAAAGGAGATGTCATGATATCCAAAGAATTCCTGGAGAAGTTAAAGATAAGAAGCTGGTTTTGTTTCATGAGGATCAGATCTATTAACCACTCACATCAAGTTCCCCCTCAAACGATACTTCCATCCCTTATCAAAAAAGTCTGGGGTGCCAACAGAGTCAGATCTCTCAGGCAGACCGTAATATCTGAGAATCCAGTGTGGCCACACATTTTTGGTCCATTTTTAGGATTCCACCGGGAGCGGAGGAAAGTAAGGAGCTTCTCATGCCAGGAGACCCCTTGTAGCTTCCATGGTGGCCTCATGCATAGCCTTACCCTGTGTTGCTGCAGAGCCATTCCCAAACACTACTTGGAGCAGCCCCATATGGGCAGGTGCCCATCAGAGCCAGGAAGAGCTGCTATCACTGAGCACATGATCTCTGGCCTCAAGGTCACAGCTCTCTCAGGGAGAGAGAGAGGTGAATCTTTTTGTAAAGAGCAAAAAAACCAGCATCTCCCTTTGCAGAGTAGATGCTCTGAACGACAGATTCTTACTAGACAAGAGCATGGTAACAATCTCACCTCCTACCCTTCCTATCCGTAGAAGAAAACTGACGACTTAAGGCACTTAACAGCATCAGGTGCCGAGTCTCACTTTCCCAAACATGCCTCGTTACACCTACATTTACATGAGAAAAATATCCTCATCTTCAGTATTTCATCGCTGCTGGCAGAGGCATCCCTGCAGCCGGTGATGTGAGCCAAGGGCTGGCATGGATACACACACAGCCAGGCTCAGGCTCCTGAGACAGCGGCTAAGATGTGAGGAGAAGCTGTGAGGAAGCATAGCCATGCGAAGTGTGGAAAGTAAAACTGCAGGCTGCTTTTTGAGACTGAGATAGTCAGCAGGTGGAGGATTTCAGAGGAAAAGCAGTAACACGGAAAGGTATTAAGATGTAAGGGAAGAACAAGCAGTCAGAAGAGCAATGAGAAGGTTCAGCTCTAGCAAAGAGGAACGAAGGGCAGATATAGGCCTGTCAAGTCTCACCCAGTGCGTGATGGTGATGTATTAGCCCTAGTGTATCAACAGCTTGCAAGAGAGGCAATGTGTACAGTGACACACTGTGCAAACCCTGCTTTTAGTTTCCATCTACATATACCTGGTAAATATTATCTGAACAAAATGACAGAGCCCAGATCAGACAGTCAAGGAGACCTTGTACCCTCTCGCTCCCCTCAGAGCTCAAGAAACTTTGGAAGCTGTCTAGATGCGCTTTGCAGTGCAGTTTAGGCTCTGCAGGACTGAGTTGCTGAGCTTAGTATGTGCATGTATGTCTCATGACCTAGGTAGATGAGAGGCGACAGCAACATATGGGGTGAATAGATCAGCAGAAGCAGACTGAACCAGACTGTTGTAGCAGAGATGTGAAATGATATTTTAAGCCACGGTTTATGTTACATGACTCATAAAAATATTGCTTAACACGAAGAGTTTACATGACAAGTTTCCCACATGCATTGAGATAAAACATCGATTCAAAAGAGCAGTGATACCAATTCCTGGGCTCTAAAATTAGTCTGCAGGAGTCAGAAGGGCAATTAGATGGGATCACTCAATACTGCAAGCCAACAAGACCCTTCTGTCTTAGTTGCTTTTTAAAACTCCTTTATATAAAGACTTTGGAAGTGGTAAACAGCACTAAGTAAGAGAGAAGAAAAAGTTGTCTGTGCTTATTGAAATGTATCACGATGCAAATGAACAGAATCTGCTTTCCATACTGATTATCATCTTTAACACTATAATATAACATATCTAACTTAGGTGAACCATGAAAATAGAATTCCAGAATTGCTCAGGTTGGAAAAGACCTTAAAGATCATTGAGTCCAACCCAACCGTCCTACCCTAACTCTAACAACCCTCTGCTAAATCACATCCCTGAGCACCACATCCAAACGGTTCTTGAACACATCCAGGGATGGTGACTCAACCACCTCCCTGCGGAGCCTATTCCAGTGCTTCACAGCCCTTTCTGTAAAGAAGTTTTTCCTGATATCCAACCTAAAAGCCTTGCTGCCCTTCTTTGGTCCTGCTCCAGCACCTCCATGTCCTTTCTGCACTGAGGTGCCCAAAACTGAGCACAGCACTCGAGGTGAGGCCTCACCTGTGCCGAGTGCAGGACAGGATCACTTCCCAGGTCCTGCTCACCATTCCTGATCCAAGCCAGGATGCCTTTGGCCTTCTTGGCCACCTGGGCACACTGCTGGCTCATGTTCAGCCCACTGTCCATCACTACACCGAGGTCCCTTTCCATCAGGCAGCTTTCCAGCCACTCCTCCCCAAGCCTGTAGGGTTGCCTGGGGTTGTTGTGACCAAAATGCAGGACCCGACACTTGGCCCTGTTGAAGCCCATACAGTAACCTCAGCCCATCAATGCAGTCTATCCAGGTCCCTCTGCAGTGCCTTTCTCCCCTCTGCCAGATCAGCTCTTCTTCCCAGCTTGGTGTTGGCTGCAAACTTACTGAGGGTGCACTCAATCCCTCATCAAGATGGTTAATAAAGATGTTAAATAGAAACGGCCCCAGTACCGAGTACCAGTACTGGGGGGCACTGCTTGTGACTGATTGCCAACTGGATTTAACTCCACTTCACTGACAACTCTTTGGGTCCAGCCATCCAGCCAGAGTGTACGTCCATCTGAGCCATGGGCAGCCAGCTTCTCCACAGGGATGTTGTGGGGTCAAAAGCTTTACTGAAGTCCAGGTAGACCACATCGACAGCCTTACCTCCATTCACTAATGAAGGTCACCTTGTCATAGAATGAAACCAGGTTTGTCGAACAGGATCTACCATTGGTAAACCCATGCTGACTGGGCCTGATCTCCTGACCAGTACAAGTTAACCTTGTACTGGTCCATAATGGCTCCCAAGATTATCTGTTCCATAACCTTCCCAGGCACCGAGGTGAGATTGATAGGTCTGTAGCTACCAGGATCATCTTTATGGCCCTTTTTGAAGATGGGCATCACATTTGCCAGTCTCCAATTCACTGGGACATCCCCAGTTAGCCTCCTCCTTCACCGGGGAACAAGACTGTGGGATCTTACAAGCTCTGGCACGTTTCATACAGGCTCTGTACTAATGACCCCAGTTATACCCCTACCCCTCTTCGCACCTGTCCACCCCAAGGCTCTGAAGTCCTTTTTCATAGTCTTTAGGGAAGCTCTTCCTATATCATCACTGCCTACCTGAAAGAACAATAGGGGATAGTAATCTGAGGGTTGAACAAGTGAAGGAAGTTTCTTCCTTACATCTTTAACCTGGGCTCCAAGGAGGCAACAGACCTCCCTGTGTAGAGGGTCTGGTCCACATATTGGCCCTTCTGCTCCCTTCAGCAAAGAGTCACCAATGACGATGACATGTTGTTTTTTTCTTTGCCAACAAGGTTTTGATCTTAAGTGAGGACTGGTTGGACTTCGGTAACTCCACCAAGTGGGGAGAACCATCATCCCCACCATTGTCCAGTTGTCCCTGCAGAGCACTGTACCTGTTCTGTGGGGGGCAGGTGGAGAACCAGGGGAATCTCTGGGAGGGCAAGCCTGCATTGCTGAGCAGGGGCCTTTTGTCAGTGCCCCACAGCCCCCAGTTCTTCACCATCATTGCTAGGGGAGGAGAGGACTCGGGACTCATGGCAGCAGGAACACTGTCTGCATGCTGGTTCCCCTCTGTCACCTATTTGCAAGGCAGCAGGGGGTGATGTGCTCCAAGTGGAGCCTCAGCTGGCTGCCAAGATCTTGGGGCTGATAGAGTTTGGCTCCACCAATCAATCTACCCCTCACATTCCTTTATGCCCCTCAGCCTCTCCACCTCCTCCTTCAGGTCAACCACAGGGCTGAGTAAATCATTTAGCTATAGTTATAGAAGAAGCTTTAGTTACAGAAGAAAAAAAAAAAAAAAAAGGAAAAAAAAGCTTGGACAAGGAAAAAAAGCTTGGACAAAAGCTTTCAGTCTTCTATGGGAGTGAGAAATAAAGGTCTACAGAAATGTGTGTAACTGTGTCAAGCCCATTGCCCAGTTCCCCCAAGCAGATCAATGCCAAAGTAGTGTAATCTGGTGTGATGAAAAAACAGCCCTTAGTAGAAGACCAGGTGGAATTCCTTGCATTTTTCATGGATTTTTAATTACAGTCATAGAGAACTACAAAGATCCTTTGAAATACTAAGTCTTCAAGGTTTGTCCTATCAAAGTCAATAAAAATTTTTTTCTTTGACTTTAATAAGTTTAGTTTAGGATTTCTTACTCCAAAGCAGACGATGCATACATCCACATATTTTGCCTTTTCACAACACAGCACAACATTAATTGCAACGCAGGCTTTGGTAATACCCAAGTTTCATGTGCAGTTGCCTATTAGGCTCCATCTAGAAAAATGTATGGAAGCACTTCCTCATAAGGCAAATGACAGCAATTACTTACAGCCCGCACACTAGGAACTTTACAGCTAACATTTTGAGATGGATAAAGTTTGGATTGACGAATCGAAGTCATCATCAAGAGACAAGGAAGATTAAAATAAAGGTCTAACCAAATAGATAAGAGATCAGTGCCTGAGAGGCCAGAGCCTGGAAAAGGGGAAGGAGAAGAGGTCAGGGTGCATATCGAATGATGCTGCAGTATCTAGTTCAGCCAGCCTGGTTCAGACAGAAGGCTGCAATGAATATTTAAAGACGTAGCAGATAAATTGTAATGGAAGAAGAAGTGATGCTGGTGTCATCAAGAAACCATACAAAGGTTGGTAAAAGCCATCAGTTCAGAAGTTTACATTTTCTTATAATGTATTTTTCCTGTCCCACCTAACCAGATCACAACATTATTTTGTTGCCACAATTTTTACATCAGTGATTTATCATGTACAGGACATTTACACTGCTGCATGCATAAATTCCAGATGTGCATCCCTTGTGAGGCATTCATAGAAGCATTCACAATATTTTACTGTAATATCTTAATAAATCAGGCCGTACACTTTATGACTCTGTGGGAACATTTGTCATGAGAGGAACATATTAGGAACAGTCATTTATTAATCCCAAGAGATGCTGTGCATAACTCATGACAGAGCATGGAAAGGCACCTGCCTGAGAGCTGACATAACTTGAAACCAGACAAGACAACAAAGGCCATCAAGCAGAACAGCAATACTTTTTCCTATACCTACAGAAATCCTTCTGAAACACATAATTAAATTCATTAGGAAAATCTTCTTACTGGTCTCTGCTAACGCATCTGCCTATGGAGAAACTGAAAAGCTGAACCATCACACAGGTTTTATGTTAGCTATCTAGAATTGTGTGAATTTGGTCTAATTCAAATTCACTGAGGGCAGTGAGACTCTTTCAACTGCACTGTAGGAGCTGTGCATCAAAGTCCATAATCCAGAGAGTTTTTTGAGTAATGAGCAGATAAGGACACAGAGCATGTGGTGACAAGGGCTAGTGATGAAAATATCTGTAGTGCACAGTCGCCCTCAGCCTCTGGGAGCAGAGAAGGAACTGCTAAGGACAGGATAAGCTCAAGAAAGCAGGCCCAGCTGGTAACAAACAGAATTATCTTAAAAGAGCATGTTGCACACTCATTAATGCTGGCAGCTAAAACTGCAGAAGCTGGAAGCGTCACTTCAGAGAGGTTCTGTTTGTGTGATGCTGGAGGATCGGGGTGTCTGGGCAAGGAAATAAGGATCGCGATGTGCCATGGATGTTTCCTCACATATTCCTGCCTCCCTGAAGAGGTTAGAAATTGATTAAATGAAAAATGGATTTATGTGCAAACCAAAGCGCATCGTGTGCAAGAAGTCTGACTGAAACACTTTTCCTCTGACTCTTTTCCTCCAAGATAGTCTCTAAAAATGCAAGTGAAACTCACTCAGTTTGCAAAGCAGGATGATTGCCACAATCTGACAGAGTGCTTACCAGCAACTCGAGTCCACTGCTGACACAAAGAAGAAATCTTATTTACAAACTAATGCAACAACACGAGGAAGATGAGTAGCTGATTAAATAGCACTCTCTTGTTTCTTAAAGCACATGACTGAAAACAATCAGAATATCAGTTAGATAAGATGACACCATTTTATGGTGTTGTTCTTCATAGTTCACTTGGACTTAAATGCTGCATTGCAAAGAATGGTGAATGCATGAGATATTTAAAATCGCTGCCGTGATTTTGACTGCCATTGGACTGTGATTCTGCCTTGATAATTCTTGCTGTACACAGTTGATCCCAATGTAGTCCAAAATCTGAAAGAGCAAATTTGCATGCAACTCAGGCTGGGTATTGTTACTCTGTTCTCACAGAGAACAGCCCCAGGTACCAGCTACCTGCATTAGCCTTGTCATTCGGACTATTCCTGACTCATCCCCACTTGCTGGGCTTTTATTTACATCCAGAGCAGCCACTATGCTGGAAACATCCCAGCAGAGTTGATGGCAGCAGCAGGTGTGTAACTGCCAGGACCAAACTGGCTCTGCCTGAAGCACAACAGATAGAGCATCCAGAACGCAGCACTGAAATCTCACCTATGCTTTGTTTTTATAATTTCTACTCTTTTTTTTTTTTTTAAACCTATTCTTACAGTGTAATCACATGATAGAAGTATCCACAACAAATAAAAGATGCAAAGAGCTATGTTTATGTCTTTGTAAAAACCTCGTGAAAATGACATGAAAGAGGAAATTCTATGAGGACCAATTTGCATGGAGTCATTATAATCCTGGCATGATCGTTTTCTGCAGCTTCTATTAAAGGCAGCAGAAGGTTTTTGTAGGAAGGAGCAGTGGAGAGAAGTGCTGGGATAAAATTGTTTACAGTTGGAAGCAATGAACACTGTAGCTATCCCCTGTCACAGCAATTCCAGCACGCACAGCTCAACCTTTGGAACAACTATTTCTGTAGTGGGCAAGAAGGAAAAGGAGGAAGAAGAAATAAGTTTGTAGTGGCAGTTTCTACTTGATCTTACAAGGACCTGGAGAATGTAGTGCTACTTGGAAATACATAAAGCTGGGTTGGACAGACCCATGGACAGCATCCTCATCCTGCGGGGAGGAGGCATTAAGTGACAGTGTTTCTTCATCTCTAAATTGCCGTAAGTTTTGGTAAATAAACATTATGGCCACAAACACAAGATATTTGGAAAGATGCTTCCCACATCTCCCAAAATGCCATTACAAACAGCAAAAACTTTCCCCCGAGTTTGGAAGCTGTCACATGCTTTCCCAAAAGTATTGCCCACATTCCAATTTACTCTGCAAGCATTTGTTTGCGAGTTCCCCAGATACTTTTTCTTTCTTTCCCTTCCCTTCATGAGCTGACTGAGAACACTGAATGGAGCCTGAGGTCAATGAAGCCTCGTTAGAATTTGTTACGGCCTTTTGAGATGGAAGTGTTGGTTATTGGGATTTCTCATGGAATTAAGAAGCCAAGGAAATGCAGACCTTTCTGCTAATGCAGTAGGCTATTCCTAATAATCCCCAAAAGCTGCTTGACTTCTGACTGCCACCAGTTGTTGTGGTGACATGGTTAAACACAGTGGCTCTATCCTCAGTCACAATATCTAATTTAAAATCTTCATTGTCCCTGCATTTCTATTTTCTCTTGTGTTAAAGAACTCAGGTAACAATTAACTAAAATATTGCCCAGTCTCTGAACAAGATCCGGTAGGACAGCTAGCTTTAAGTTTTTATTCTGGATTGCTAACAAATATTTTTCTTTTCCCCTTTTCCAGACCACCACTAATTATGTTGAAAAGATGGAGTCCTGGTGCTTATCCCTGTGGATAAAGATCATCCGACATCATTTCTCAGTTCTAAACAGATATTTCATTAGAAACCCTTCAGTTCTCAGCTCAAGGTGATATTTTTATTCTATGTTTTTTTTTTTTAAGTACCTGCAGGAAGACTTTAAGATGAGCTTAATTCATTTATTTCTCAAATCTAAAATCACAATTACCATCTGAATCAGTTATTGACAGGTTAATCACATGCTTCCAGAAACTCAGATAATCATGAGGTGTAACTTCCATCTCCATAGTCTGTGCTCACTTTTTCCCAGTACGTGATATAAAATAGATACCTTCATATGTCTCTATTTTAATAGCACTTGTACTGATTTATCCACTGAAGAAGTGAGATTTACTGGCCTGTTTTCCTATGGATTTCTCTTGAAGCCTTTTAGAAAATGTTAGCAGCATATTTACTGTTTTCCATTCTTCTAGCACCAGGACTTAGTTTGAAGACAGCTTACATAGAGCAGTAGCAATATCCTGTCTGAAGATCCATCAGAGTTTTTGGTGAATGCATACTGATGCTCATGCTTTCATACTATTCATTGATTTTTTCTTACCTGTTTTATAGCTTAATTTCACAAGTTTCCCTGTTAATAAACGCTTCAGAATTCTGCTTGAGTATTTTGACAATAAATAACACTTCAAATAACTCATTTGATTTTCCTGTCTTTGCTGAAACCCTGTTCTGCTCCAGTTTTCCTATAGGTCGCCTTATCCCTCTGCAGCTTGCTGATGTGGTTTACATTGCAGGCTCTTGGTTTCAGCACGGTGCTTCTCACTGGCTCTCAGCCCATGTGATTGTGGCTGGGTACAAGTGAGCTGCCAGAATGCAGTGCTCCTTCCCTGTCTGCCTTGACAGTGCTCTCACATTTTGAAGGAGATCTGTTCCTGTCTAAAATGTCTCTTCACTTTGCTGCCACTCTGAACTTGCTTTGGGAAGACAGGATTCTTTTAAAAGCCCACTATGGTGAATTCAGCATTTTTTTGTATCACTTATGAATATTTTACAGCTTTAATTTGCTACTTTAATATATATTTCATTTTATTAAGCGTAAGCATTTGCTGTGACAGCTTTCTATTTTGCTTCTGCACCTTGCAAGGATACTGACTTTTTTCCTATTAAGGACTCTCTTATTAAGTGTCTCTTCAGTTGGAACATTCAGGTTCTGTGCAGTTCCCAGGGCTAAAATCAGGGGTCAGTTCCCCTTTTGTGCTCTCTGATCAGGTGTTTTGAGAGGTGGTCATTTGTAGCACAGAAAATGTCATTATCTCACAATCCCTAAGCCTGACTTTCACAGAGTCAACTTGGGAATGGCTGAGGTCTGCTGCTGCCTTTTGTTCTCCTCGACTCCTTGCATCCCATACTGCCACACTGGTTGTGTGGCTGTCATTGCAGAATCATAGAATCGCAGAACTGTTTGCGTTGGAAGCAGCCCTTAAAAATCATCTAGATCAACTCCCCTGCAATGAACAGGGACGCTTGATCAGGTTGCTCAGTGCCCCATCCAGCCTGACCTTCAGAGTCTCCAGGGATGGGGCATCCACCAGCTCTCAGGGCAATCAGCTTTACAAGTAGGCATAACATTTCAAATCACTGATGATTCTGCATTACCTGTTGATGGTTTGCAATTATTTACCTCCTTGGATTCAATTTGTTCCTAAATGCATGCGGCTTTGCCTGATAAGGTTTTCTCTGATACTTCTACAGACACTGAACTGGGCACCAAGGTGTCTCAGCAATACCTTCTCAGCAAATCCTCATGCAGAAACCCGCATTAGATGACTGAAGATCCCTTCCAAACAGCGTTTTTATGACACACGATAGGCCTTGCTCTGAACTTTAAGTTCCCTGGTTACAGGTTCCGGGGTTTCCCCCTGTTAAGACTTTTTATTTATTTTTTTCAACAGTTTTCATCTTCAAATACATACATTAAAATGTTTTTTTGTTTTATTGAATAGCTTTTCATAACTTTATTTTTGGAGTCTTCTGGACAGAGATTAACAAACTTCCTTCTTAGGGGTATTTTAGACCAAAAACTAACTTCTTATTTAGTGTTAGAAACTCCATTCCATATTCAGATGGAACCCATTCCTTTTTCACAACATATTTACTTGAATGTATTTTGGGACTCTGCCTTTTTATGCTCCCTGCTTCTGTAAGAACCAATATTCCAAAGTGTTACCAGGAGGATTTTACTTTTAACACTTTAAACTGTTTACCATTCTTAGCCTAGTTTAGGTTATTTCCCTTACATGACCACGTGCTGACAACAGTTACTATGAATATTCTTGAAACAACTGCTTCTGCAATCACCATGGACAAAAAAGCATTTTTTTTTTCACACAAAAAAGAGACACATGGAAATTTGCATTAGGCCAGAGTTAAAGAAGAGCAATGGCACAACAGAAATCTGTGGCCAGTTTGAGATTTCCATTTGCTGAGATTCATCTTTGGCAAAATATGAAAGGTCATCTCACCTCCAGCCACTGCATGGATTGTAGGACATTCAGCAGCACTGTTTAAGAGCTGGCTGCCTTCATGAAAGAACAGGTTGTAGTGAGACAGAGGAGGAGAGAAGAAGGATTTAATATCCAGAAAAACCAGCTTAAGAAAGCCTGATAATTTCATTTCTGTACCTAACCTCATTGTGCAACAAAACTAGACTTTCATTCTTCAGATCCCAAAGTATTTGCCTTTCCAGTATAATGCTGCAATGCAGCATATGAAAAGAAAGATGCAAAACAACTACAATCGTCAACACACTCATGGTTCAAAGGAGCAGCTGAAGGTATAACCTCCTTTAATGCTCTTGTAATTTTGTTCTAATTTGGTTTTGTAAGAAGACATTAATTAAAATGGCTTTCACTGTTTCCTAGAATAATAAATGACGCTCATAAATCCCTTCTGCAACGAATGCTAAAGTTGATCACGAAGTTCTACTATTAACATAATTTCCTACTCCACGTTTCTATGCTGTTACAGACTGTCACAACCAGCTCTAAAGGAAAGGTTCTGTATGTAAGCAATTTTATGGCATACATAATACAAACTACTACGTAAGGAGTGTCAGATTCTGTCCCCAGTTAATCAAGGGAGATTTGTCACTGATTTCAGCAGGAACAAAACTGTCCTCATGTTTCCAAAGTTCAGCACAGGCTTCATCAATCCAAGGTCCTCCAGACATCAGCGTTTCTGGCCTTAGAGCCTGCAGCTGCCAGGAGCTATAGCTGTCAGAGAATCATTGAGTGGTCCGAGTTGGAAGGGACTGTTAAAGGCCGTCTGGTTCAACTCCTCTGCAGTGAAGAGGAACACCTACAGTAGATCAGGTTGCTCAGAGCCCTGTCCTGCCTGACCTCAGATGTCTCCAGAGACGGGGCATCCACCACATCTCTGGGCAACCTGTTCCAGTGCCTCACCACCCTAATCTAAATCTCCTCTTCAAGTTTATAAGCACTTCCCCTTGTCCTGTCACCACAGACCATGCTATAGAGTTCATCCCCCCATTTCTTATAACCCCCTATAGGTACTGAAAGGCCTCTATCAGGTCTCCTCAGAGCCTTCTCCAGGCTGAACAGCCCCATCTCTCAGCCTGTTCTCATACGAGAGGTGTTTCATTCTTTGGATCATTTTTGTGGCACTCTCCTGGACACACACCAACAGGTCCATGTCTCTCCTGTCCTGAGGACTCCACATCTGGATGCAGTGCTCCAGGTGAGGCCTCACCAGCACAGAGCAGAAGGGCAGGATCACCTCCCTTGACCTACTGACTGCACTTCTTTCGGTGTAGCTCAGGCTATGGTTGGCTTTCTGGACCTCGAGGACCCACAGCTGGCTCGTGTCCAGCTTGCCATCCACCAGTACCTCCAGGTCCTTTTTGGTAGTGCTGTGCTCTGTCTCCCAGCTTATACTGATAGCGGGGGTTGCTATAAGCCAGGTGCAGTGCCTTGCACTGAGCAAGTACTGAGCAAGGAGAATGCACATCCAGGCTGCCTGTTTCTCAGCCTGTTAGAGGTCCGTGGAAAATCACTGCACAGTGCAAAACAAGGCACATATTGGGTGAGAAGGGATGGGATAATGGAAGCAGGACACAACCCCCTCAGTGCATCACCAAGAAGCTTCTAGACACCATAAAGAATGAAAATCTACATAGCATAGAACTGAATTATGCCAGAAAGATATTGTTGGCTTGGCTTTACAGGTTCCACAGACACAAAAAGAATGCTTCCCAATGTTGGGTTTCCCTCTAACTAAAAATCACCATTACTTTGAAGAAATTTCAGATGAGGACTCTTAGTAGCTGGTGATAGACACTGTAAAGAGCTTCAGCGGTGCTTGTTCTAGCACGTGCAAAGAGCTGCTGTTGAACAGATCCTGCTAAGTAAAACATTATTGCCACCTCCACCTTTCAGCACTACCACTTTACTGTGTATATATATACGTGGTACGTGTGGGTGGTTGCTCATTTTTTGAAAACATTTCCCCAGAGCTGTTTATTGGGTGTCTCATCCTTCCTGCAACCAGAAACAGAGAAATAGAGATACCTGCACCTTGTATGAACCGTATTTGGAACATGCCATCCAGCTGAAACCTTGTTAAAAGCAACTTTGCAGCCATCACACACCATCACTTTGTCAGCCTCACTAGATTTAAGTCCTACCAGGACAACACTAAAACCAAAGGGGAAGAAGAACAGATTAACAGCCCTCTGCAGCTCCTGCTGCTTCCTAACCCTGAATTAATCTGCTGCATCTCTCTCTCTGCCAGCTTGTCCTGGCCACAGCAGAGCCCAGCTCTCCTGGCAGACTTGTGCTGATGCAGCTCCTGCTGGCAGCTCTGTCCATTCAGACTGCAAATGCTTTTGTAGGAAAGCTGCAGACTGAACACAGAACAGCTCCTAAGTAAGACCTGCTCCACTGCAAAAGGTTCATTTAAGACTCAGTTTGAGTTATTTTAGAGCTTCTCACACACCCTGTTTTCCTGGGCGTTTGATATCTCAAGACACCTCAGATGTCCTCTTTTCAGCATAATTTAACGTCTGATTATAGTAAAAGAAAGCGTGCATTGTCTTGAAGAACAGAAAAAGCATCACCTGGGGATTTCTCTAATGCTGAGAGAAAATAAATATTTCATGGCACGGAGTAAAAAGTCAGTCCCCAAAGTATATAATTGACAAGTAATTCTCTAGATTTGGTGCTTTCTGAGTTTTATTTAAATTGTTCCATCAATGCAGCAATTGCCTCAGAGCTAGAGTTTGGCAAAGGTCTGCTTGAGGGAGGAGTTCTGGAGAGGAAGACATAATGATGCTGTCTCCAGTAAATATGGGTAAAAGCTGCACGGATCCGAAGTCAAAGCATACAAAAGATCACGAGGGGAAAAATGGCACCCACTGATATTCACTGACACTTGCCAAACAGTTATGGAGACCAAAGAGTGGATGTGAGCACAGTGAGGCTGTGGGTGGTGCGTTTCAGCAGTGGTGACAGCAGGTCACCTTCTCTAGTGCAAATTTCTACAAGCATGGCATGCAGCCTCCTGTTCACTGCTGGCAGAAACACACAGCTAATAGTGGTGACTATGCTGAAAAACAGTGTTTAGCAGATGAGAATCTGCTCTATCAAACAGCCTTACTGCACTGTTTGTACCTGATGCAGTTTCCACGGAAAGAAATAGGAGGCATTACTTTCACAGCAATATACATAGGAAAAGGTGCAGCATAGTCTCCTACTAAAATTACTGGTTGCCAAACATAGCAGACAAGAAATACTTCTTGTTTTCTGCATTAGGGTAACCCTTGACACATCTGCAGTCAAGCCAGTGGCAGGAACTGCCCATGAAAACACGTATTTCAAACAGAAACATGATGTGGATCTAAAAAGGCACCAACAGCTCTGTAACACAAGATCGTTCCTGCATTCCCGTGTCCTGGCAGTTTTAGCCACTGCCTTCAGCAGTACAGAATAACCAGTCCAACGTTTGCTCTTTCACTACTGTGGCCCAAAAGAACAGAACACAACTTCCTTCTTGTACAGTGACAGGAGCTGTGCATAAGGTTAAAGTCTGAAGGGTTTACCTAAGGCATACAATAAGCAGAGTTACCCTAAGGTCAAACATACCTTCACTCTTATTGTGGAATGGAAGTTTGTAGAGGACAGAGCTGGCAGCTACTGAACTAGCAGTTTTTGATGTGATACCAGCACTGTTGCTGCAAAATAGCTGCAGAAACCTGTCCTGCTGCCGCTGCTGCTCTACAGCCAAGCATCATCCAAGCCAAGCACTGAAACCCTGCTGCTACTAAATGTGATGACAAAACTTGTGTAAGATGCTTAGCTCCTCAGCACACCCAAGGGCTAAGTATGTTAGAGAGCTGACAACTTATTCTGTTCCACCACTGGAGACCCCCTGCCTGAGGTTTCCCAGACATCAGCACCTGACAGATGCACTTGGGACACAGCATGGCTCCTTGAAGCATTAACCGACCCACCAGGACTTGTAACAAGAAACAGCAGATTCTTGCCCACTCACCACACACAGCTGATTCCAGTACATCAATGCTCAGTGAAAGAGCTGAGCCCACTGAGGCACAAGTACTAACCTGCAAACACAGCTGTAGGAGATGCAGAAGCCCATCACACACTTCTCAATTTCAGTGACCTCAGAAAGATCTGCAGTTTTTCCCAGCCCCTTCAGACATGTCTATTGGCCATAAAAAGAGCATCCAAGAAAACCCCAAACAGAAAAGCTACCACGAGAACATCCACCCTGTCCTCACCACACAAATTAACATCTTCAGTGAGCTCTGGTGAGGCTGGCTAAGTATCATGCTTTCCTGCAGGGTTATGCAACTTCGAGGTTACTTTTTAGGCTGAACTCTTCTCCAGAAGAAAAGCTCTTGGGTGACTGAATATTTTAGACTCCAACCCCAGACTTTCTGTGATGTGAAGGCTTCTTAGGAAGAAAAGCGAATCAAAGCCAGGACCGTGAGCCTCTTGCTGAATCTTAATAAGCAGATTCGGAATTCGAGAACATGAAAAGGGTTGCCCCTGAAGCCCAAATAAAGTAGCTTTGGATTTAGAGGAGATTTTGATTAGGTTTTCATAAAGTGATTTAAAATTACCTGCATAATGCAAAGAATATGCCAAGGTATAAATGCAACGCGATTGCCAGCGATGGCAAACTAGCAAACTGAGCCACTGAACACACAAATGCCTTAGGGAATTTAAGGTCAAGCTGAAGTAAACAACATACTTGCTGTAAATTGTCACACAAGTGAGCCACAGAACACCTCATGGCATTACAGTGTAAGAGCAATTTGACTTTTCTCCTCCTGCAAGCTGACAGCAAATGGTATTGCACAGACAATTTTTAGGCTATGACATAGAAAAGCTGTTTAGAGTTACTGACAAAATGATTTTAAAAGTTTTTAAATTTCTCTTCTGACATGCAAGAGCTCAAAATCCATGATGAAACAACCCTTGAGCTTACTGCAGCATTTCATTCACAGGGAATCAAAGCAACTCCTCTAATTGGTGCGACAAAGAAGGAATAAGAGAACAATATACTGAGAATGTGTACTAGCCATTGAAAATGAACTGCTACAGATCCAGGCAGTAATTCTTATGGGGGCTTTGATGTATGAAGATGATGCTCTGTGCTACAAAGTTCACAATGTTCTGTTACTTAGAATCATAGAATCACTCAGGTTGGAAAAGACCTTAAAGATCAAGTCCAAGCATGACCCAACCATACTGCCCTAACTCTAACAGCCCTCTGCTAAACCACGTCCCTGAGCACCACATCCAAATGGTTTTTAAACACACCCAGGGATGGTGACTCAACCACCTCCCTGGGGAACCTATTCCAGTGCTTAACAGCCCTTTCTGTAAAGAAGTTTTTCCTGATATCCAACCTAAACTTACCCTGGTGCAACTTGAGGCCATTTCCCCTCATCCTGTCACCAGTGAGAAGAGACCAGCCCCACTCACTGCAATCACCTTTCACATACTGGAAGAGAACAGTGAGGTCTCCTCTCAGCCTCCTCTTCCCCAGACTGAACAGCCCCAGTTCCTTCAGTCTCTCCTCATAAGGCATATTCTCCAAGCCCTTCACAAGCCTTGTTGCCCTTCTTTGGCCAAAAATTTCATCTACTGCATGTTCACAAATAGTCTGCACCATTTTTTCCCCCCACAGATAACTGTATTTTTGTGACAGAGTATTACTGCTATTTTTAAAGAGATGTATTCTGTAACCATATGAAGTAGATCATAGCATTGCTAATGCACCTAAATTTGGGTGGATAGACACATGGACAACAAAAGCACATATCGGATTAGGAGAGCAGCTCAGTCAGCAGCCTGGGGGATATCAAGAGTATCATGAATTAACATAAATTGGAAATCCAGCTTTTTATAATATGTGTTATTTTAAAGTGTATCTACATCAAAGTAAGGTAAAGAAGAACTTAGAGGTGTTCCAGTTTTACAGTTCTGTATTAATATGGCATTATGTCAAAACTTAAAACATAGAATCATACAATTGCTCAGGTTGGAAAGGATCTTAAAGATCAAGTCCAACCATAACCCAACCACACTGCCCTAACTCTAACAACCCTCTGCTAAATCATGTCCCTGAGCCCCACATCCAAATGGATTTTAACTACTTGTTCAAACATCATAACCCAATGGTGACATAATGTATTTCCACAGAGACTAAAAAATTGCATTTGCAGTTTTGAAAAGTAACTTTTCAAAGGGTTGCCTGTATCTATTTAATTTAATCAGGGAACATTTTGAAGAGACCACACTTTCCGATGATGTTTTCTGAAAGATCAGCTTTGGATGTTGAAGTTAAAAATAAAGGTGTTTTTGTTAACATCCAAAGAGAGTTATTTAACTGAACTCTTTTGAGTTCCTGAGAACAAAAGAAAATCTTCAAGGCCTCATTTCTGAAAGGCCGTATTTTTTTCTGTGAAGCCAGACAACACTACTAAACTTATTTTATAAGTATTAAGGTCTGCTGCTAACACTTAAAAGTCTCTGCATGGGTTCAACATGGCACAAACCTAGCTGCACTGTGAAGACTGAGAAAGTGATCATTTTCTAACAAACTATGAATGTGTAGCCACACAAGTGAGGTACGATCTGGAAGAATGGAATTAATATTTAACAAGTTTGTCAATCTAATATGTAATGCAGAACACCAGCACCTTCAAATGCTCAAGTAATCCCACGTCAAGAAGTCAGATTCCTCATGGATCTCAAGTTTGCTAGTAAGAATTCAAATTCATTAATTTTTCTTTACACGACCATGATACGTTGCCAATCTGTGAAACACTTAAATCTTCAGACTGTTTTCCTGTCTTTTTATTTTCCTTCTCAGTTCTACAGTTAAGTAAAGAATAAGCTGAGCACAGGAACAGCAGAATATGAATTGTGTAACAAAGCGCTACTAAGCAAAGGTTTTCACATTTTCCCTTTGCAGAAGGTGTTCACTGAGCAGGATAACTTATAGAAATCAGTTTTAAATCACATTCAGAATTATTTACAGAAATGATGACTAACAGAAACTACAGTGGCTCCTAACAGACTTGGTGTCACAGACTGGTATGGAGAGCTAGGGGGCTGCTATTTCTTCATCTCCAGGATTGCACTTCCTGGTCCTCTGTGTTTGGCACTGCATATGTTGCAGAACTGGACAGAAGATACCTGGAAATTAAAAAGAAGACAAGTGTCTCAGACAAATATAATCAATTCATCATGAGAAGATGAGTGAAAATTGCTACTGTTCATCCCAGTGTTACTATTCACATTCAGGCTGCTGCCTATCGACGAAGTCATGGATAGGTTTAGGAATGTGACAATGCTGAATAGAATAAAGCAGGTTGTTCCGGAGTCAAAGGGCAGAATTAAGGAAATTCAAACGGGTCATATTCCCTGCACTATTCAAAGTTGCATCATATATTGAAAATTTAGACTGAAAAAGGTTATAAAACACTTTTCAAACAGCAGCAATTTCTTTCTACACTGGATACATTTTGCTTGCAGCAGTCTGAAATATCCTTTCCCTAGTCATATACTATTACAAAGTACCATCAAAAATAATAACTGCAATCACAAAATAATCCCTGATAGAACCATGCCCTTCCCCAAAGATGAGATAAAGAAATTGTCTTCTTGTCTTTGGCAGAAGTGACAGAGATTAAGATTGGCTCCTTACTGTGTTAGATACTGGGAGACATTCTTTGTGAAACATGTGTCTGCAGTGGAACACCACCACGTTGAAGGACTTGGATGCATCTGGGAAAGAGAAAGGTAAATCCGTTACAAAAGGACAATGGAACAAAGGATTTGGGGGCTACAGTCATAGCCCTGTTTGATTACACACACACAAACATCAAGTCACACCTTTATCACATTAATTTTACAAGTTATTCTGTCTTATTTATAGAAATGACACAGGATGATGCTGTCAGGTAGTGTGTCCTAGTGGTGAAGTTACATAATGATTTTATTCTGATTTTTATTCATTATGATTTTATTAAATGATGTACACATTTTCAACTGAATTTTTCAGGTTAATATGTGCCACATGTTAAGGGCAAAGGATAATCTACCCCCAAATAATTCAGCCATTTTGAAGAAACATGAACAAAAACCACTCTTGCATTAGTGAAGGGAGAACCAAAATACTGAGTATTACTAGAGTCTGTGCTCTCAGGACATAAGGTTTAAATGTGGCAATAAGCTGTGTAAGTGCTTCTTGATTCATGAATATTTAGCCCAATTAGAAACCTCCATACAGTATTCATATACTCAAAGAACTTTCACCTCACTTATCAGATACACCCATCTCTCAGGGCACTTGCATGTCCAACTCTGTCAGGTTTTCTAGCACCAGGTGTCTGTTCTGGTCTGTATGTTGGTGCATGCAATCACAGTACAACTGTATGTATTATCTTTTCCCTTTTTTTAAGCAAAAGATGGTAGAAACAAGATTAAATAACTGGAAAAGATTTTATTCAGCTACACAAACAAAGAATAGTTGCATCCAGATAGTTTGTCTTACATTTTCTTGTTTGAGGATGCTGGGACAGACACTCGCCTGGTCAAACTACTATTTCTTAAGATGCCTAGCACCTATATTGACATTCCTGAAATTAGTTCCTTTGCAGAATGTACACCTTCAAAAATGAGATACTGAATTTCTAGTTTCAAGACTAACTTCTGAAGTGTTTTGAAGTGTTGTAAGAAGTATACCACATACAAGTTTATAGTCTGCAAGTTCAGTCTAAACCACAGGACAAATTTAAACAAAATTTGATGGGATCTGTTTTGTTCCACGATTCTGATAATCTCTGAGAATATGCCTGTTGACTGATTAAAGCTGTTCTACAATTTCAAAGCAGGAAGTAAAAAAAATCACACATGAGTAAAGAAGAAGAAAGTAAGTTGAAAGGTTCAGATTGGTCTCCATTCCCAAATTAGAATTCATAAGCAAGCTTTGCACAGGAGACCAAAATTTATACAGTGATTATCAAGGGAGAGTATTACACATTTCTCTGAATAGCAGCAAACTGTACTTCCTTTAAGAACAAAAAATAGCCTCTTTTTCTTCCAGAAAAGCATCCTACCTGCAGGAAGTATTGGAGACAGACATGATTCACAGATATTTTCCTCTGGAAAAAGAAAAAAAAAAAGGAAATAATTCTCTAACATTTTGTTAACAACCTCCCTGTTTATTTTATTTTTTAATAAAACAGGTATTTACACATTGCAATCACAGAAATTGATCTCGATCTTAGAGTATTTACTTAAGATACTCATCACAGATTCTCTGATTTTTGTGCAGGAAGAAGCAGGAGCTGTATCAATATCAGAGCAGTAGAGGCATAAGGCAAGCTCAAATAAAAAAGGCAGCATAACACGGGTTCCTGACTTCTCTGCTGTATTTTTCCAGCAGAAGCTCTGATCTTCTGTCTTTCCATCACTCCTGGTATAAACACACATCTTGGAACTGCTCATGCACAGCAGCAGAGCCGCACAAAATATTTTCAACCATTTTTAAAAACTACCTTGTTGCAGGATGTTATTACCTGAACTACCTGTTCTGGCACTGAAAAGCATTTCCCACCTTTACAGACAAACATGCAACATATTGCCAGCAATGCAGAGATTGAACAAACAAAAAGCTACACGACGGATCTCGTCTCTACAAATAAGATTTACACTCTACAAAAAAGAAGTAATACTCAGGTTTTCTAGCAGCTTTCAAAATGAACTGTTACATGGCTTAGGTCTATAGCAACAGAAGAGACTTCAAGTCACCACGTTTCTGCTGTACCCACCATCTACCAGAACGCCCTTCATCTGAGTTCGATGCATTTTCTTCAGCAAAGAAAGAGAGTCAGCAACAAGAATCTTCTTGCAACCTTCCCGCAGCAAGATCTGTTTTGCAAAGAGCACAAAGTACAGCAGTTGTTAAATGGGTGGGCATAACCATCATCCCAGCAAGCCACCGCTGGGTTTCTGCTGCTACAGAGAGAACAACAAATGGTTTAAGCCTTTCCAAGATATCAGACCTTCAAACAGCAAGGCAAAAAAAGGATAGGAGGGAAGGAATCTCTACTGAAATGGAAAAAAAAACTATTAAAAAAAAATGAAAGACCTCAGAAAAATCAAATCCTTTGCAAATACATTATTGTCATAAATAAAGATCATCTTCCCATAAGCTTCTCCTAACAGAATACAACGGAGGTCTTTCTTTACACTGTCCCTAACAATTGGATTCTAAACCACTTCAAAACTTCCTCCATTCATATCTTCCCTGTCTATGTCAGGAAATAGATATGGTCATCCTAAAACCTTCAAAACCCAACAATTTAAAATTTACTTTGTTCATGCATTTCCTGCTCAGATGCCATTCAGCAAGCCACACTTAAAAGCCCATGCAACTAATCAAAGGTTAGACCTTGTTCATCCTTAGCAAACACTCTTAAGAGTGCTTTTTTAACTGTAGTATTTTATGTCAGATTCTTATTGTCTGCCAGTGTTGTGACACACAAAAAGAGAGAGATCTCTGGCATCAAAACTGTATACAGTACTATTTCCCAATGCTTAGTGAAGAAGGTTCATGACAATATGACAAACCCAAACAAAGGGTTGTCAGTTTTCTTGCTCCCACCCCACATTCAACCAATGCTTGGAAATTTGCTTTCCAAGACCAGAATTCTTCTGAAAAGTCTTCTGAGAGAGAGAGATTCATAATCAGTTTTAAGCTCAACAAACAAACAAACCAAGGGAAGTGTTACAAGAAGGCCATGCCTACTTGTTTCTTGAGATTATTTGCACTGCAGGAGATAATGAGCATTAAACCAGACCAGGATGCTGCCAATGCAAGTCTCTAAAAAGAAGTATAACAATAGGTTTTACAGCCAGGTGAACACTATCCAAAACCTCATCTTCGTAAATACCACTGTGAACTAAACAGGACATGCTGCCAGAGTCATTATGCAATTAAGACTGTGTATCTGAAATACATAAATAAAAAAAATAAATTAACATTAAACATTTTAAACTGGGCATGCCAGTGGGTAAATGGTATTCTCCAGCACTGGAGACAGCAAGTTACAAAACACTTCCGAGCTCAAGAAGCTGAATGCAAACCAAACACTTAGAGAATTAATCAATGTTATGTGTGATAATCTCAGCAGCTATCTGAATATACCTATAACTTCCTGAAGGGAGGTTGTAGTGAGCTGGGGGTCGGCCTCTGCTCTCGTGTCATCAGTGATAGGACCAGAGGGAATGGCTTCAAGCTACGGCAGGGGAGATTCAGGCTGGACATGAGGAAGTATTACTTGTCAGAAAGGGTGGTCAGGCACTGGAATGGACTGCCCAGGGAGGTGGTGGAATCACCGAGCCTGGGGGTGTTCAAGGAAAGGCTGGATGTTGAGTTGAGGGACATGGTTTAGTGGGAGCTGTTGGGAATAGGTGAACGGTTGGACTGGATGATCTTGAAGGTCTTTTCCAACCTTGGTGATTCTATGATTCTATGATATGCTCTTCCCCTTCCAACTTTGCCCAAGGGCAACACAGAAAGGCAAATTTTATGTTAAGTAAAGGAAAACATCACTAGATTAAGAAAGAAATACTTAGAAATTTTTTACAGCAGCAACTGGATAAGACCATCTTTCAGGATGAGTGCTCTGACCAATGTGGAATATTCTCAAGCAGCAAACTCTGGCAAAGATAGGTAACTAACTCAAAATGGACACGGTCTTCTTTGGCTATCTACTGGAGTTTTTGCTAACTGCACTTAGCACAAGCAGATAAAAAATTGTATGTTTAAGTAAAAGGAACAAAGAAAACATTGCAGATGGTGGAATAGAGATACAATGATTTACAACTTTCTACTTAAAATACAGAGTGGCAATAGGAAAACTTCAGTTACAAAAAAAGATTGAAACAAAAAGTACCAAAACATCAATTATGTCTCATGAAAACCTCAACACTACTTGATCCTTTAAAAATAACACAGAGGAAACAGAAACATGTTACAAGGCATATGCAGCACCTTCTCTGTGACAGTTAAACTCCACTAAGATTTTGCACACAATATTCAATGACTGATTGTCAGACTTTACTTTTATTACAAGTGGAATACAAGGTGCAGCCACCATAATGTAGAAGGAACTTGGAATGAAGGAGGTGAAAGATAAAATGTCTAGGCAATAAATCAATGCTTCTGTAGAAACACATTTGAAGAGCTCAAGGAAGAGATGGACAATATAAGAATTGTAGAAAGAGAAGTAAGAGAGGGATTTTGGAGATGAGACAGGGAGAAAGTGTGCTTGAATGAACTTCTTTGTATTGAAAGCAGGGAGAAGCATTTACCTGTGCCTGAAGATTAGACTAACCTTGCCATCAGATGTAAAACTGTAATGAAACCATTCTCTAAAGAGATGCAGTAAGAAACAAAAAGTCTTATGAAACAATTTTTTTTACCCTTTAAAAAGTGCTGTAAATGCAATCAAGACACCATGGTAAGTTTAGAGAAAGAAGTTTTAAATGGATCTGGTGCTTCACCAAATTAATGAATATGTCTGCAATTAAAATATTTATTGCCAAAAAAAAAAAAAAAAAAGAGACAGAAGAACTGGACTTCATTCTTTGACTACAGTAGAAAAGGTGCAGCTGCATAGTTAAAATCACAAGCAATGGAAACTGTTATTCATGTAGGTCGCTCCAAAAGTAATGCCTCCTGTTTATTTCCACGGAAACTACAACAAATACAATGAGCACAGTAACACTATTTGATACATTCTCAGCTACAAAACACTATTTTTCAACATAGCCACTACCATTAGCTATGCATTTTTTGCCAGTGATGAACAAGAACCTGAGTACTGCACTACTGAAAATCTGCACCAGTGGAGGTGGCCTCACCTGTTTCACAGCTGCTAATGATGGTGTAATTGCTAGGAAAATGTTGCCACACAGTCCATCTTTCAACAGACTGAACAGATGGAAGTCAGAAGGTGCCAAATCCAGACTATATGGTGGCCAGCCAAGACTGGCAATGTGCTCCATGGTCTTCCAAGTGGGATGGGGTCTGCTCTTACCATGCTGCAAGAGAAAGGCTGTCTTCTTCTCTGGCCTGACCCTATAAGCTTGAGCCTTCAGCTCAGTCAGTGCCTTGATTTAGTGGTCAGAGCTGATGGTCTGTCTGAGTTCCTGAAAAGTCCATAGTGATCACCCCTTCCCTATCCCTACAGACAGTGCATGTAACTTTACCTGCTGAGAGCTGCCTCTTGAACTTTTTCTTTGATGGAGATCCCCGTGTCACCACTCCATGGACTGCTGTTTTGATTCTGGCTAATAGTGGTGGCATCATGTCTGCACACCATGTGATCCAGAAAATTGTCACCTTAAGTCTTATTCAATACATTCTGATAAACCTGTATATGGTGTTCTTTCTGTTCCTGTGCGAGCATTTGTTGGATTCACCTGTGCAAACTTTGCAGTATCCCAATGTTGTCACCATTGTTTCTGATGTGCTGCAGCCAATATTCAGTTCTGTACACAGTTCCCTGGTTGTAATCTTGCTGATTCATGTGGTTTAGCTGATCAAGATGCTGTTCTTTTTGTTATGGCAGCTGTGCATGGCTGTCTGGAAAGTGGGTTGTCTTTCAAATTGCTGTGCTGTCATTCAGTGTTTTGTCTCCAAAAATATTCAGCAAGAGTTGATGAATGTCTACAGGTGCAATTTTTTTCCACACAGAGGAATTCAATTCCACACCTTTGTTTCAGATGCACTTTCATGTCAGAAAGCATTTTGTTGCTGTGCTAGAGATGGTCCCTCTGCTGCCATCTGTAGCATGGCAACAAAATGTAATGGAAAATTCGTGGGAGGGTTCAACCTCTACTACCACACCAACATCTGCTTCCAGTGCTGTGGGACAGGGCCATAAAAAGACATTACTTTTGGAGCATTCTTCGTAATTAATAAAGTCCTGATCTGCATATACTTAACATTACCTTTAAAGGAAAACACTGCAGTATGCAGTTAATTTGAAGGTTATACTCAAAGCACGAGGAATACATTCGGGCCAGCACCCAACAAAGCCCAGGTTTCTCCAGGACAATTACCCCAAAATCTCCAAAATGCATCATTACCCCAGTGAAAGGTATGTTACGTTTAGTTACAGAATCACAGAGTGGCCAGCGTTGGAAGGGACCTCAAGGATCTTGAATCTCCAATCCCCTGCCACATGCAGGGCCAACAACCTCCACATTTAATACCAGCCCAGGCTGCCCAGGGCCCCATCCAACCTGGCCTTGAACACCTCCAGGAACACATCCACAGCCTCTCTGGGCAGCTGTTCCAGCACCTCACCACTCTCACAGTAAAGAACTTCGCCCTGACATCCAACCTAAATCTTCCTTCCCTGAACTTAAAACTATTTCCCCTTGCCCTGCTGTTATCTACCCTTTCGAAGAGTTGAAAAAGAGTCACTACAACCAAGTGGTGAGTGTCTCACTATGCAAGCTGCCACCCATCCCTAGTGCCTCCTAGATGTCTGAACAGCTGCATATCTACATCCAGGAGGAAACCCTAACAGCTCCTCCAGATGCTTTCAACCAGCATTCATTCATCATTCCCACTGGTGTCTGCTGGTTCACAGCAGAATGCTTTGAATGGGAGAATTATGGATGGACAGCCTCCATCAGAGGTACTGCAGGTTCAGTCAAAGTCTAAACCAATAACTCATCATCTGAGTAAAATGGCTAACCCACAAAACCTAGAGATACTGAACCTAACCAAACTGCTTTTAAATTCTAAGACCATTGAGTGTATGTGGGGAGAACAATGTAAGAATACCCAAATCTTTTGAAATCTTTTACTGAAAACTGTCAAAAAGAGGTTGAAAAATCAGGCGTGTTCTGAAATAAGGGAGGTGTTTAAATCTCCAACTACACAAGCATTTCTTGTATTTCACTTAGGCAGACTCTTATAAATTCAGAAAATGTAACAGACATAACTAACACAGAAGTAAACAAATAAGGGACATTTAAGATCAGCCTTCTCTGTGAGAAATAAGTGTGACGCAACAACTATAGAAGACATGGGCTGTAATTATACAATTTGTTTTAAGAAATGTCTATTTATTTTAAGAAATGCTACCAGATTCCTTAGTTAAGACCACTGAGTTATCAGTTACCAGAGACTTAAACACAAAAGATTTCATATTTCTTTTCAATTTAATTCCCAGGGAACTGAATATTGAAGGCAAATACAAAGTTCAAATACACATTACAGAGAAAATAATGAGTTTCGGTCCAGAGATGATGTATTAAAAAAGCCCCAAGAAACTAATTAGCATCAGTTTCATTAGAAAAAAAATATATATACATTGCACAGAGATCGTGGTAAATGTTAATTTTGGTATGTTTTTCAAACAAAAGCAATACTGGCCTCACACTGTTTGCTGAGATACTTAAAAATTTGTACTGCAAAAGCACTAATGGGAACAGAAGACCCATATGAGTCTCAGAAGAGACCTGTATCAGAAACATCTGCAGTGTGTAAAATAAATTACCTAAGAATGACAGTATTTTCTGATGCAAAACAGATCTGTTTGTATCCACTTAACTTAAGGGACTCAAAACAGGCAAGCTCCATGCCTACTTAAGCAAGTAGCACATTATTTGCATTTTTAGAATGGTCTTCAAACAACCACAGCCTTTGGCTGCCAGGGTATGAAGCTGGTATCCAAAAAGCCTAAATGGGTGACAGCAGCCATTGACCTGTTCTCAGTCCTGCCACCCTGAAATGTGAAGAAGAACAACATGCATCAGATGGAAAAATCTGTGTTAGGAAGATCTTATGATAGGAGTTTATACATTACTGACTGAAGACAGGCTGGACATCGTAGGAGAAAACATTCTCACACAGCCAAACATTTCACTATTGCTGAAGAGTACTGGCACTTCCCCAGGTTCAGAACTGATTTTTTTCTTGTTCTTCCAGTGAAGAAGATGTTCTTGCAGAGGAGCTCCTGTTAAATACGGTTTGTCTCCAGAAGATTATCAAAAAAGATTCTATTACAACTGAATCCTAGCTTTCAGCAAAAAAACATACTTGTAATTTGAAGAATTTAAAAGGACTGTTGGATGAAACAAAGGTCATATAGCTGGCAGGTGCTCTTATCTATGTAAACACAACATCAGTTTGCAAAGTCACACTGACAACTTCTCAGTTATACAGAGATAGCTGTGTTTTGATTCCATGTTTTTGAAAGCACTTCTAAATGTAAGCAGTAGAGTTGAAAACCATGAAGCTTTTCTCAGGATATCAATAGAACTTAGGCCAATTTGGTTAGCCTGCCATGGATTTGAATGATAACTAGTTACAGTGAAAATGTTGACTGGAGAAAGGAGATTTATTTGCTGTTAAATAGAAGATGTGCTAGGAACATGTCAGTTTAATAAACTGCAGGTTCCTCTTTAAGACTGTAAGCTTATCTTCAGGACTTTATAAATTCAAATGAAGTAGCTCGTGGTCTATTTCATCTATAAATTCATGGCACTGAAGAATTAGATTTCAGGAGATAGATATAAAAAAAAGTTTTAGATTACACTTACTTGATAAATATTGTTAAAATGCAAACAATTGTAACTTTATCTTTACAGCCCATGTCATCGTAACTTTGTCTATGAATGTTACTGCATATAAACACTGAAATTGCTATGATGGTTATGGTTTTAATACATTAACTTTGATAATGACAAACAGAACAGAACAGAAAATGTTTCTCAGGAAGGGAAGAAAAACCAAAAAAGGCAATAACCACTTGGAGTTCGAATCCCAATTCAGAAAAGCACTCACATGAGTGCTTACATCTTGCACTGTTTAGGTAAATTCTGAAGTCTGTACTCAGCCATGCAAAACTCATCATGCAAAACTGCATTTCCAGAAATGGGAAAATAAAAAAAAACAAAAACAGATAATTCTTATAAGAATAATAAGGCAGCTGAACAGATTCCCAGCTGTAAAGCACAGCTGTAAAACCATGCAGAAATAAATTAGTAATACTCATTTGAATGGATTGTCCATGAAGAGATAAGTCTCACATTATCTGCACTTCTATAGAATACCTAATATCTCTTTTAGTGTCATTTTTGTTTGGTTGGCAGCAAATGTACTAATCCCTTCTGATTTACCGAATTATTCACTTTAAAGCTGTGGTGAGCTTAGGGTAGCACATACAGTGGTTGCAGCATTCATGTAAGAGATGGCAATAAGTTGAAATGAAGTAATCAATCTACAACATGCCAGCTTTGATAAAAACTTACATTATTCAGGGAAGATGTCAGATTAGAGAGATGTTAAAACAAATTTTGTTACATTAATAGACTTATTTGCTGGATTCACTAACACACTGTAAGCTACATATAGCATGCTTTGGCAGCCATTCAATTTAATTCACTTGATTTTGTTGGGATGTTAAGAATGTTGTTTCAAAGAGAAAAAGTCTAAGCAGACCAGCTTTTAGACATACATAAAATCACATCTCGTGGAAAGTTTACCACAAAGGAAATTTAGGAATATAGTAGGAAATGTGCACTTGTGTAAGTACTAAAATAATCTTACCAAGGCTTGCAAATGAGGTCACAGCCAAATAATATAAAGGCCCAGGTGCAATACCTTTTGGGGGAGCTGATGTTATAAAAAGATCAGCATGGTTTTCTTATTTGGCAGTGACTTGCAAGTGAAGTGAAAGTGAAAGTTGAAGTGAAGTGAAGCAATGGGTTATAAGTTCACGTATGCTCAACCTTTGTGGATCTAGAAATAAGATTTCCTTTTTTGTCTTTGAAAATGAGAATAGTAAGGCTTGTGCACATACGGAGCTGGTGATCTGAAGGGATGAAATCACACAAAGTCCTAACCAAAGAAATCTGGATTGCTGTACAAGTTTGAAGTGTCTGGTACATTATGTGATACAAATCAGGAAGTTTTTACCAAAATGAAAGGAGTTGTCCCAGGCCAGAATAGAGAACACAGATTTCAAACCACAAAGCTACACAACGTGAAGAAAAGGTGTGACCAGGCATTATACAGACAGAGACTAGCTTTGAAGAGGCTAATGACACAGTAGTCGTGATGAAGCTAGGACAGAACTGCCCTCAGCTAGGAACATCTACTTGAAGTCCTAGCTGTTTCCTGAAGTATGTGCTGAACGCAGAAACAGTTCTGTTAACAAAACTGACGGTGCCAAATTAAAGCTACTTAGGTGAGTGTGCACCCAAGAGCTGCGATCACATCTCTGACACCACCTGTTTATAATGGTGCACTTTACATTGCCTGTACCACTTCAGGAGCAGCCTTATTTTAAGCTATAGCTCATAATTCTCAAAAAAAAAAACAACCAGTCCCTTAAGTAGGCCTCTTAATTTTTTTTTTTTTGCTATGTTGTCTTGCTATAGTGCCACAAATCCAAGCACAAGTTCCATTAAGCTTCCTAATTCCTACTTCTCCTCAGAGATATAAATTTTAGCCCTTGAGCTACCCAGACCTACTTCAAAATGAATTAACTTAAAATCCATGAAGCATTTCAATTATAAGCACATAAAAAAAATTTAGATACTGGTCCAGAAGTAAGTAGTGCAAAGTAATTTTGTTAAAAGCCGTCTGAAGAGAAAATGATTCTTCCGTTCACAAAATGTGACCAAGTGATTTTGTCAGCTTTATCTGAATCCCCTAACACACGCTGCATGTATGCAAACAGCACTTTATCACTCTTTGTGCAGAGGTACTCAGTGTTCCATTTTGATTTCAACAGAATGCAGGAACAGTGGGATCAGCAGTTCAAGCAGCAGGGAACTGACAGCAACAAGATCAACATGCAACTGCTTAAAAGATGCACGCAATTTTACTAGCATTATTTTGGAAAGATAGTAATATCTAATGAAGTCTATAAAAATCTGCAAGTAATGCTACAACCTGCAGTACATGCAAACATGCACCTGTCTGTTGGGGGTAACTCTTTCAACAAAACAGAGGTATACAGGAACAAGATACTTATTCTCTCAGAAATCCTGAAAGTCACGATCTAAAATACCCAAATCATCCAAGTCTTTCAAAAATTCTACTTACTCACCAGGCTTATGACAGTATGGGAGAGATTTAGAAGAGGCAGAAGCTATCTAGAGAAAAAAAGTATTCATCTGGACAAATTTCTACCCTTTCTGTCAAGGTTTCATCCCGAGTCCCTGCGATAACGATATCCTAACAAGATGAACAAACCTAGGTGACAAGCATTTCTTGTGCTGCTCACTGGTGAAATGGTCTTTGATGTCTTTCTGAAAATCTTCAGAGGAAGAGCACAACATTTACCTGCAAGTTGTAGTCCTGGAGAATTTTCACTAGCGAGTCTCTCAGATTAGGAATCTCCATGCCTTCCTTAATACGATGAATCAAAAGAATGGGGTCAACATGAGTTCCAATATTGTTCAACAAACCAGTAATAAAAGCTGTGAAAAACAAGAAACAAGTAAATTAAGAAAAAAAATCCATCCACCTTCTTAAAGGATGCTTCAGTAGCAGACAGGCTTTGGTTGTTTCTATGACAGCTCTTTACAGAGAGAGCACTAAACCACTTTTACATAGCCTTCACATCTTTCTTGCAGCTGCATTTACTTGAAAATAGGCCTTTTGGGAAGATAAAGACACAGTTTGCCTATTTACAAATCTCCAGGGGTATCAGGAAAACTGATACCAGAGTAGCCAGAGCAAGTCATCAAAACCACAAGAGAATAACACATTTCAATTCAATAAAAAGGCACTCGTACAAGCAGAAGTAGAAAATTCACTTCATTGTTTGAATATTCTATTCTAAATTGCAGGATTAAGGATTTGTACTTGCAAACACTTAACTTCAAGGAAACACGTTTCTCAACAGTGACAAGATGGACACTAATGTCCAACTTCCTGAAATGCAACTGGCTAAATGAAACAGAAGGATGAACTTCCAATAAGACAGAGTTGACCTCAAGGGCTCAATAACATGCTTTAACTTGGTCAGCACTGAAGTTAACAGGAAGCTGGACTCAATGATCTTTGAAGGTCCCTTCCAACTGAACTATTCTGAATGTTCTTCTTCAAAGCCCAAGAATAAGGAACACCACTGGAGTTGCTCTGCATTACGGCAGATGGAATGGAGATAATTGTACATGCTTTGAGTTCCTTTTCCTCTAAAGTTGTCAGTAACTGTAGCACTGTTTTTAGTGAAGAATTACATTTAGATAGGGATTTCTGTTGGTAAGATAACTTGATAACATCATCATTCCAAATTAGTAACAGATTTTGGTTGCAGCTGCTTGTCAGAATTAGTGGACAAGTGATGAAAACACATTTATTCTGATGTTAATTCTATGAGACCTTCAATCCTTTGGAAAAAGAGATCCCCACAGAGATTTTAGAGTCTTGATTTAAAGCACCAAAAGAGACTGCAAAACTAACAGACTTTGCAGTTAAAATAATTCTGTATTTTCCCAGTCATATGAACTCCTCTGAGTTTGCCTCCCAAACAAAACTGATGCTGTTAAGGAGCTTCTGACAGCTCGTGATTCCATCTGGACTTTAAACTTGAGTAGACGTTTATATCGTGGATAAAGAGCGAAAATGCTCACTATTACAGATCCTGCATTGATGACACAGAAACAAAACAACTGAGGGGCAGACAGGTGAAGACTCTCCATTTTCAAAATTTCAAAAGGGAAGCAGCTGTAGTAAACATCAGGGTTTATTCTGAGGGTGCCTAAAAATAAAGCTTCATACAGTGCCAAATTAAAAGTACCACTCTGTCCTTACTTTGTCGTTAAGGACATAACTGCACAGAGCTTTGTCAAGTGTTAAATCTCTATGTACTCATCCTGTAGCATGCCCACATGTTGCCTTATGGGAAGCTGCTATGCTCAGCAGGAGGAGATAAGGCATGCTCTACCAACCAGAACATCTCCCTGGTGATCCAAAAATGCCGTTGCTAGCACGCATGTGGATAATTCAATCCTTTACGTGCAATAGCATTCTACAAAAACTACACAGGAAAGGCTAAGAAACTATCCTGCTTACGTGGTTTGTCAATAGAATACAAAATGAGGTCTTCCCAAAGTTCTCCATCATCTTGTTCCTTGGCAAATTCAATAGCTTTATCTACATCTTGCAGTTCTTCCATTATCATCTTCAAAGCACTGCGGCTGTTCCCCATTCTGCCTAGAAGGATAAAATAAGTAAAGAGTTTATAAAACCTAAAGCACTGAGTACTTTAATAGGCATTTAAGAAACACTTGTTGCTTTTTCCTTACGAATTTTCTAAGTGATAAATTCCCCCATATTAGAAACCTAATCTAATCAACTTGATGAAAGGAGAGCTCATTCCAGAGCTATCAGTATCACCTGAACATGTGCACAGAGGACTCTGCTGGACTGGGACCCAGATTCATTCTTACAGACATGGTAGGCCATACTCTAAACTGCAGCAACATCTGACACAAGGTGAAGGGTGTTCATGTGTACGTATGTTTGCATGCATATGAACTTTGAGATGATTTTTCTCTTGTTAAGAACCTGTATCAACACACTTAACTTGCTCTAAGCATAGTTCAGCTTACACCCATGGAAAATAAGAGGGAGGAAGCAATAGCTCTGAACTGTTTGTTAAGTAAATCCATGAGTAAATTCTACTCTGCTCTCAAATGGTCCACAAAATGTTTTTATTAAAAAAAAAGATTGGTTATATCAGTAATAAACACTTTCCATTCTGATTATAATTAATACACGAACACACATACAAATCTTACAGTAATACAACAGCTCCCATTCAGAGGTGGGGAAGTTAATTCATGTTTGAATAGTTTAAAATTATTTTTTTAATAAGAAAAAACCAGCACTAGCAAACCTTCTGCCTAAGCAAAAAGTGACACTAAGCTCCTGAGATGTGCTTGGAGTGAAACCTGTTTTATTTCTTCCCTGTCCTCAAACAGAGAGAATTACTCTTCTCTTGGAGGTTCTCTCAAAATCATATCATATGCATAATCAATCCCTTTATTTTCCAAATCATGTTATTTGGTCTTACTGATATACCAACTTTGTCTTTGGGAAGTGTGCCAAAAGACAGTAAACAATACATCACACATTTTTGCAGCATAAACTTCACGACAGGATTAAAAGTGTGTTGTAATTTATCACAGTGAGAGTTACTTACTCAGAAGATAAACTGTCTCTTCTACAAAGTTTCTCTGTTGGCAGATCTCTAGAGCCTTGAATTAAGACAAAAGAAAGAAAGAGAATACAGGGAACCACGTAACAAGATATTCTATTGATCACAAATGCTACAAGAAACTAAAGGATACCTTTCCATGAAGTTGCATTACTCATTTTGACAGGAATACAGCTTCCTTAACATGCACTGTCAGGTCCTCTGTCATTAATTAAAAGGAGAAATTCCATGGCATTTTTTGCTTTTTTCTCTAAGATTAAATAATTTTAGTAACTGGGATGTTTTTCAGCTACACACAGATTCCATAACTGCCCATGACATCAGCTCTCAGCAGTAACAGAACCTGTGCACAGTTGAAATACACCCCAGTCACTAGAATCACCAAACTGATTACCAATAAGTTCTTAGCAATGCAAATCAGGCAGGCCTGGGTGTGCCATAAATGATGCCATGTCTGTTTACAACCTAGAAGCAGAAAGCAAACTCAAGACTCACCGAATTTCCATGGCATTAACTGTTCACCAAATAAATATTTTCATACTTGGAAATCAAAACTGTATCTTCATAAGATATAGCTACAACTGATGACAGAGGTAGGAATTAACTCTTCCTTCTATTCTCAAATAGATGGGTTACCATAAAGTCCAAAGACATACACAATGAATTTCAGGGGCAGGGTAGTGATTTCACAACCAGATACTTTGGCTGCTTGAAGGGATAAATAATGAGTAATGAATATATTACAAACGGAGTTGATGATCTTTTTTCTCTCCACTTAGAGTACAAATTACCAAGCATTCAGTATTTCTGGAAGTTGCACATTCAGTGACTGCCATGCTCCCTCTAGAGGAAAAGAGGGGACAGTCATGTTTTTTTCTTCAGTTTGTTTTACACAAGCTTTGCTAAACTGCACTTGAAAGCAGTGGCTTACTTTTAGAGAAATAGAATGACTTCTTCTTGCATTGTTTATCATTTATTTACAGCAACAGTCAGTATGAGTTTGTTCAAATTGTTTTTTTCTTTCAATTTTCACACAGCACTGGAACCAGCTTAACAGAAACTGAGGACCTGGGAAGTTATGGTTCTCCCTTTTATGTCATTGGAGCAAATATACATATGGAGCAAAAAGCACTGTTATATGGTATTTATGGCAAAAAGCACAAAGGCTGCTCCAAAGGTAATGCCTTCTGTTTTTCTATGTTGGCCCTCGACATCAGAGGCAGATGTTGGTGGTACAGCAGTAGGGGTTGAACCTCCCACCAATATTCCATTATATTTTGTGGTGGTGCAACAGATGGCAGCAGAGGGGCAGTCTGACCAAATGGTGCCTGGCATGCAAGTGTGTATGAAGCAAAGGGGTGGGCTGGGCCTCTGACATGTTCCTGTCTACAGTTTAAAGCAGTGCCAACAATGCCAACACTGAAATCATGTAGTTTTTGGAACAATGGGGACAATTTTAACAAAGACCAAGGCTGCAGTCCTAACATAGTTTTATTTTCCTGTATTGAACAGGAAAGTTGGCTCACAATTGAAAAAAACAAACAAAATAAGAGAGGTGCCATGAATGGTTCTGTTTAGAGTGTCAACCACAGAAACGACAGTATTTGATAATACATTTAAACTATTCCACAAGGGTCATCACTGCATCTGCATACAGAGAGGCAAACTTTCAGCTTGGCTGAGCAGATTAGACCTCAACTGCAAAATCAGGTTTAATATAATACTGACCCAAATGAAGAGTAAAACTCAAATTTCCATTCCGTTCACTTTAATTCAGAAGTGTTAAATTAAAAAAAAAATACAAACATGAGCATCATTAGTTCATTTTATATTTGATGAGACAAAGTAAGGAGGGGGAAATGTAAAAAGGATAAAAAAGATGGCAACACAGTACTTTGTAAAATTCCCAGTCTGCTAGCAGAAGTACAAAGTCCTGACTGTTAAATTGTGTAAGTTACTTGAAAACAACTCAGAACCTTAGAATATAAAGCTAGAAAACATACCATTAAAGTTATCTATTTTTCAAGATCTAACACTGACTACGCTTAGATTTTTCAAAACAATTGTTTATTTCTTGCAATCACAACCCACTGCCTCAGTCAGGTCAGGCTCTGATGAATAAAGATGCTTCAGGCATGCATCAAGTGTGAATTTTGGACTTCTGCCTTAAAAACCATCTCAAATTCCTGCAATCTGAGCTACAAGAGAAAGGTCTTTGCTAGCAGCCAGGAGAAGGTGCATCACTTCTGCAGGTAATGATCACAAAGCCAAAGGATTCTCCCTTCTGGCAGTAGAGGGCAGTGCCAGACACACTTACAGATGTACAATTCTACAAGCATGAGATGTAAAACTCCATGACTGGTGTTCTGGGGCTTACCTTCTCTAGTGGGCAGTGTGTGCTGTCTCTGAGAAATGGCAGTAGATTTGGACGATCATATTCAGCATAAAGACTGATCTGTTTTTCATGATACCGTTGTCCTTTATGGTGGTCTCTTTTGAAAAGCTTGTGCAAATACTAAAAATCAAAAGAAGAAAGGGAATTCAGAAACTCTCCCACAACATTATTTGGACTGTATAAAAAACTCCTCATTAAATTCCTCAGGAATACACTAACACATACTAAAAGGCACAAAGATTAAATCCTGATTCAAAAGGCTGATTTTTTTTCCCCCAAAGTACTCTCATCACAGCATTCTCCATTATTAACTCCGTAAAACAGGTTCTTAGCAACATTTGAGTAAATGTCCTTTAATCTTCACAGATTTTGAATTTGATGGAAAACTTTGGAGAAATACATCAAATGAAACATTTATTTACCTAGATATGCTTGACCATTATGGGTAAGTTTAAATTATGAACATTTTAACCAAAGTACTGGTCCTATAAATAGAGGGGTGAAGGCCATTCTTCCTCTATGAGCAAAAAAAAAAAAAGAAAAAACACTTAAGAATAATCTGGAGGGTCACTGGTATCCAAAGGGAAGCAGACTCCACACTTTGAAACAAATGCATGCCCTCCATAAACTGAGGGCATCCTCTTTGAAAAGCTCGTGGGCTGCAGGCTGCACACTTCATAGAGTTGTTTGCTATAATCAGATCTCTAACTCATAAACTCGCTCTCTCCAGCAGATCGATCGATGCCTTGAGCCCCAATACAGCAGCAAGTTAAAACTTCCCTCCCTAATACAGCCCGAGATCACAGTTACATGTTAAGCATTCTACCAACAGCACGCTCCAACTGAAGGGTTGCTCTCAGAATAGCAATTTGGAGCCACAGTTGTTCTGACGTATTGTAATTCTGCACAAAGCAGAACAGTCCTGCAGAGTATGGAATTTACTGCTCTAGATAAGCAGTTCGCTGTCTTTATGGAACAGAAAAACCTGCTTCAGAGTTGCATCCAATATCCAACCCCACTTCTATGTAAGGAAAGAGGAAGTGGGAAGCAAGCAAAAAGGAACTGACCAGAGAGGACAAGCATCTGCAATGCAAATAAGGAATACCTCAGAGGATCTTAACCAAAAAGCAGTACATTACCAAGTTCTCACGTGTATACACTGTCAGATTATTTTACTATTGTAAAAATGCAATGATCATGGTAGAAAGTGGATGAGCAGAAGCAGCCACTTTGGTTGTGATGATTCATGAAATTTCAGTATCGTGTGCACACTGACACAGCATACACACATGGGACCATAGAATCCTTAGAGCTGAAAGGGATCATGGAAGGTCATCTAACCCAACTCCCCTGCAATGAACATGGACACCACAGACAGATCAGGCTGCCCAGGGTCTGAACCAGCCTCACACTGATAGTCTCCAGGGACAGGGCATCAACCACATCTCTGGGCAACCTGTTCCACACCACTGTCACTGTCAAATATTTTTTCCTTGTATCTAACCTAAATCTACTCTATTTGAGCTTGAAACCATTTCCCCTTGTTCTATCACCACAGACCCTGCTAAAGAGTCTGTCTCCTGTAGCTCCCCTTTAAATACTGAAAGGCCACCTCGTCACCAGGTCACCTCGTGGACTCCTTGCTGGAGAGCCCCAGCTCTTTCAACCTGTCCTCGAAGGAGAGGTGATCTATAACAGATGTGTCCTGCAGATATCTTATCCAGCTCAAAGTGAAACTAGTAAAATATAGAAGTTTTTACCACATGCTGTAGTTCAGGTCTGTTTTCTAGCTCTTCAACAACTCTGTCAATCTGCAAGAAAACAAAAAATCCAAAGATTAGCAAATCTCTGTGAACATCACATTCACAGAATTGAAAGGGGGATGAAAAATGCAAGCAGCACTGGATCATTGAAACATGAACTTGTCATACTCACAGAAATTTTATCTTCATTATCCAAAAGCATGTCCACTGCTTTCTAAAGTAAAGAAAGAAAATCCAGGTAAGCAATAGGTATGCACATTTTGTCACTCTTGATTACAGCACTATGCTTGTTCACTGATGGGTATCGGATGGACGCTGCAGACTTATTCTTCTCAGCAGCATTAATTCGGAAAGCAGTTTGCATAACAACAGCACTCTCCAACAGCAGAGCATTACAGGTAAACAAACACGTAATGTACTCATCCAGAATACCTGTCCAAAGTTCACACACTAAAAGTAATCAGTTCTGTGCACTAACACTGCAGGTACAGTATGCCCATTGAGTCATGGCTCACAGAAGATCATAGGCAAATGCTGAAGAAATACTATTTGTCCAAATGCAAAAGTCAGCTGCAGAGTGATGGCTGTATAGGAAACACACAGCTCAACTTGCCTTACAATTGGATTCCCCCAGCCTATCTGCACACTGCTACTGCTACTGTAACAGGAGCAGCCAAGATCACGTAAACAAGAGTAGCCATCAGGGTGCCTGCTCTGCTTCCACTTATAAAATCAAATTTTGGTTCAATAAAACCAAATAAACTCAATAAAACAATAAAAGCATCATCAGATGCTTGATATAACTCATTATATTTATTTTTTAAAAATGATACACTATACCAAATACTCATCTTTGGTATAGATTGCTCCATATTTTAGTTCCAGTGCTGAAACAACAGCTGCACAGAAACAGATGATCTACTTGTTTTCTTCCAAGGATCATAGAGATTGTTTCCCCAAGTACCAAACAGATTCTTTTCCCAGCACGCATACAAAAGCTCATTTGCTGAGGTTTTAGACAACTGGGAAGAAAGAAGATTGAATTTGGCACCATATGCACACTTTTTGATTTTTGAGATTTAAGTTAATGACTACACAAACTTCCAGAAACAGAGTAATTAATTACAATGAAAAAAAAAAAGTGCAAAATACATTCAAAATCTGCTCACACCAAATTAACTGCTTACTACATCTGGCACCTCAGCAGTGTGAACTGAGGAGAAACGCAGAAAAACATCTTTGTGTAAGTCTACCTGCACAAATGATCTCAGCACTGGCACTCTTCTCACTGTGAGTGACACTCAAATGGAAATACAAAAGAAAAACTTCATCCCTGGATTAATCACTGTGCAGTCCAGGCAAACATCTCCTTGTCTCAGAATGTATCCAGATGCAATAAAACAACTCCATGCTTCACTGCTATCTTTAAGCTAATTTATTCATAATTTGTGAAGGTGAAAGTGAATATTAAAAGCACCGTACCTCTGAATCAAAATCCATGAGCAGAACAATTTTATCTTTGATGGAACTGAACAGATTGTGCTTGTGGATCAACTGGAAGACGTCTTTGTGTCTGAGAGTTAGGTAAATTTCTAGGGCTCTGCCATAGCGCTGGTCATACGTATACCTGCCAAAAAGCAGCCTTGTAATTTATGTGACCTAAGTGCAAGAAAATCACCTCTGAGAGGAAAACAAATATACATCAGAATGGAAAACATATTAGGATGGTACTTGATTTTATGAACATGTGAATAGTTGCCAGTTTTTTTAATAATGAGGAATAGCACTGTGCAACTCCATTTATGTAAGTCACAGTATTCATGTTCTGCGGTTCCTGCATTTTCACTGCCTCCTGTTTTAAAACCACAGGGAAAGCTACACAGAAACAGTAGCTTTTCTAATTTTGGAAGCCACCTGAAAACCACTTCAGAGCAAAATAAAATTTAAAAAAAAAACAGCAATGAACACACAAAAAACCAACCCATATTGCTCTCTTAAAACTTTGGGACAGACAGTAACAGAGCAGCAGACAGTAGCTCTGCCTTCTTCAAAAGAGGGTGTATGAAGATAACTCAATATAGGTGGGCATCAGGCTGAGAAAACTGAAGAACTGTATCCTTGTAAGAAGTACTTTAGAACCAGATCAGCTTTAACACATTTTCTAGTCACATATTTCCAGCCATGCAGTAAACTTAAATATACTATTTTTGAAACAGAGGGGAAAAAGAAAAACAGATTATCTTCCTGTTATTTTCCTCTTCCCAAAAAAGACTTCCTCAGGCAGCACAGAGAGAAACGTAGGCTATTTGCTTTGGAAAGAGAAGTAGCAAATCCAATCTCATACTAAACTCTTTGCGTTCATACACTGCAACACTGCAACACAGCAAGGATCTCTGTTAAGAGACTTAGACAAATATTTATAACCTACTGTATCCTATCTCAAGCACACTTTCTGTAATAGGAGTTTTAAATTGTACTCACAGTTCTGCAAGGGTTCTTAACAACGTCCTGTTTTGTGGATCTTTCTTCAGGTGATCTACTACAGCTTGAACTATGATTGTGTTGTTGTAGAGGTCTCCAGGCCACTCTTTTATCAGGGTTGCAAACCCCTAAAAGTATAAGAGATTGTAACAGAAACAGAAATAAGTGCCTAAGGAACATTTCAAACATCAAAGCCCCAGCTAAGCCTCTGAGATGATACATGCTGTGCTACACCTCTAAGCCACTTCTACATGCCCACAAACACACACAGCGTATAGATTTTCCTTCTCAGGGCAACGTTATCAAGATTCATGAAGCTGGGTCTCTTTCAGGTGTTGCTCGCTTTGTGAAGCAGGTGGGCTACTTGTTTTACATTAAACAACTAAAAATAATAGTATTCCTAGTAAGTAAACAATCCTAAAAGATTAGTGTTCTCTGAAAAACATTTTACTTATTCTTCTGTAAGCAAACAAAAAGTGTCTTTTTTTGCTATCGTGGAATCGTTCATTGACAACCTGTTTGAACACAATGATTTCTACACTGCTGAGTGTGCTTTGCTTGCAACTGCTGCTACATGTGGACACGTCTGGCTGCAGTACCTCATAGTCACTCTCCAAAAACTCATGCAGGACCATCTCATAGATAAGAGGTTTCAAAACCGGATCCCGTCTGGGCAAGTAACGACTAATTGCCTGCAGGAACAAAAAGAGCAAAGATTAAGAAGGGGTATGATATATAACAGCCTAGTATTTTAATGATAGAAATAAGAGTTGTTGGGAAACAAACAACAAAGCCATGCACAAAACATAGTTTTTAGTGAACACTGGAAAAACTGTATGCTCTGATTTGTAACCAGTATCCATTACCATTTGCTTTAAGATGGCACACATTGGAAACATATAACTTACCTGAAAGAAATTTCATTAGATAGATAGTGGTAAGATACTAGTTGGAATGGGAAAATGAGCCACTGGACTTACCAAGGTGTAACTACTGACTTGCAGTCATTAGAGAATAAAACAAACACAAAATACCCTTCAGAAAAAGTTCTCAAAATCCATTTTGCCTAGTCTTTCCACTATATCTTGTAAAAAAGTATGAGCACTCATAGTCTTTTTCATAGTTGAAAGACACTTAATTTGTGACTTACTGTGAAGCCATTACAGTTTTGAAGAGTTTTGTTTCACTAGCTATTTTTATGCACCTGAATAAAAATTAATTTGAGAATAGACCTCTCCAAGGAAATTCTGAATGAATGTGACCTGTTGCTCTACAGAAGGTGTTAAGAAACTGCATGCTGACAGCTGGGAGACAGGAATCTGCCCAAATTAATTAGCTCATGCCATGGAATTTCAGCACAGCTTCTTATTTACCACTACTATTCCACACAAAAAGAGGCCAAGGTTATTACAGCCTGCCAAAACAAACCCTACCACTACTTGCCATGCTGGGACTCTGGGGTTTATAGCTGAAAGCCCAGCACCGATGAAATTCCTCCAAACACTCGGAGAAATTGCCTGTTGCCCACTAACAGAACACGTTGAGGAGCATTTCATTACTGAGGCTGCTTGAACAAAGCAGAAAAAATAACATCACACTACAACACAGGTTGGTGTGGCTTTACAAACAATGATTATTTGCAACCAATTCTGCCAGTACTTGACTTTGAAGTGCAGCGTGCTGCCAACACCAGCTCTCACCATCTGTCAAAGAATTTAACAGCTACCTTGGGGCACAGCCCTGCCAGCTGCCCCAGGGAACCAAACCACAAAGAAAGCAAGCTGGATGTCAGCTGGAGGCTTGAAGAAAAGATTCCCACACTGCTGTTCTCATACCCCCTTCCTGCTTTACTGTCACCTCCTAAGCAAACAGCTTCAGTGGAAAGGCTTTGCTGCAGTTTCTGACTCTGGTTTGCCAGCACCACCCACTGAGGAGCAGAGGCAGCAGGCTCTTCACGTGGGGCCAGAGCAATGCAGATAGGAAACCACTTTGGCCCCAAGTCCCACTGCTTCAAAGGGAAATCACAACCACCTCCTGCAGCCCGGCTCCTGTGCCCAGCGAAGACAGAAAAGCATCCAAATAATTTTTGAGCCAAGGCACAAAGCTGAACTAAAACCTGTGCTGGAGGTTACAGACTCTCCCTATTTTATCTTTAAGCAGTAGTTAAAGAGTGAGGTCAGAGAGACAAAAAAGCTACAGAATTGGGATGCCTTTATATCAATTCCTCAGCCACACAGGGAAACTGACTTTAAGTGAAAAGAAGATACTACATACGGAAGCATTTTCTTTTTTCTTTCTTCTTCACACATGCTTTCAGACTTCTGATCAATAAAAGCTGGATATACACAAGAAATCACATATAGAAGGTGACATGAGATAGCCTAAAACATCTCACCAATAAGCCCAAACCACAGACACGTATTCCTCAGAGGATACTTCTGAGATGAAATAGGCTGTCTGGATAATGCTGCTCACTGCTAAGCCCACCAAGTCAAGTGAAGCCTTTGAAGTGTCCTCTAGCCAACATTTTGGTCATTAAAACATCCCTGCTGCCACCTGATCATCCTGCACCCCCGCTGAAAGTCACTGCTGCCACAGCAGAATCAACAGCATGGAGCATATCCCCCATGCCACAATCAACAGCACTCACAGTTTGACCTCCTCCAACAAATCCGCCTCAATCCAGGCTCAAGGAACCCTGGACCTAATGCTGCAGTGATTCATGCACAAGCTCAAGACTCCATCAGGGTAACACTGCCAGAGGAGCAGAGGAGCAGATCGCCTCATGGCCCTAAAATTTCGAAACTGCTGTTTAACAATTTACCTGCAGAATTGAGAATCACCAAGATACCAAAATGCAGCCTTGATAGCCAAGTAGGATTTTTTAATATAGTACACTCAAAAAACCCTAAACTCACAAGCTATACTGCAACCATCAGGTTTCAGGCAACAGCTTGCAGATGAAGGGAAAAATCTTTAAGGAAATTTGCTTTTGAAATGCACAAATAATTCCAGAGAATGACAGCGTAATACAACCATTCCAAAGATAAGAGCTAAACTTCAAAAGTTCATGTAATTTTATTTCTTGGTCCTAGAAAACATTTTGTCTCTTCATCAAGACTAAAAGCCTTTACAGCCCAATTATATTATTGTGTTTCATAGCTGCTGGTGGGATAAATACGTAAGAAATTCAAATAACATAATAAAAGAAATCACATGCATTACAAGAATTTAGATCTGGCTAAACTTACTTCATGTACCCTTAATAACCTGGGAAAACTTGTATGAAATTGCAATAGTAAAATAAGAAAGGCAACTTCCAGAACTGCAACCTGAAGCTGAATGATGTAACATACTGTACTTTATGTTTTCCTAAGTCCATTTCCAAGGGATCTGAAAAAACCATCAACCACTTAGAAAGGCAGTAATTTAGTAGAGATTTTTTTTGCAGCAAACGTGCAAATATTTTTATATTTTACAGTCCGTTGGATGACATAAGTGGAATCAAGAAAAACATCCATTCCAGACATTTGTATCTACAGACAAAATAAAACCAATAGAACTATGAAGCAGCGTATCAAAATTTCACCCGTACCTGCACTCAAGTCCTTTACTGGATTGAAATAAAAAGACAGAAGCATGTGATTTCACCTTCCAGTGTGGCAAAGAGTGCACCGAACCACTAAGAACTCATCTAAAAGGCAAGGCTGTTCTTGCATTGGTGTGACTAACACAAAAGCCGTGCATTTCTAAAAACCATAACGCTGAAACACTTCCACTCTTTGAACAGAATTAAACAGCTTAAAACCAGCAAGGGACTGCACACTGTGACATCTTAATAATATGTCCTTTTTGGCTCATTGAGTTTGAATAGGAAGACATCAAATTCAGAAATAAACGTACGTGCATCACCAAAGGGAGACTGCATACTGTTTTCTACAGGTTTGGCAGTGACAGCAGTGTATAGTCTTATATCCCAAGGCAATTTATTAACTGAGAATCTCACATTAAACATACACCATCATGGTAGCTGGCTTCCTACCAGCAAAAACACGAGACAGGGCAGACTGCTTCTCTTTTACCACCATTTCTAGCAAGGAACAAACTGAGATCATCCGGTACCATGTTAGCACAGGCAGAGCAAGTCACCACCAGAAACAGGAACACAACTAGCTTAAATCTTAGTTCAACAACAGTCTGTTGATTCTCTTAGCACGTTTTCTAATTTAAACACTGCACAAGAAACAAATACCTCCCTTTCCTCTTCACCTGGTGGCAGGATATGAATGCTTCCTGGTGCTTGAGGTACGCAGGGGTCAACTGCTGGGGGATGGCCACCTGCACACCTGTATCCACCTGCACATCTGTATCCCTGTCCCTAAGCTTCCTAAGACCGCTATTCCACAAACTGCAGAGATCAAATCTGTCCAAACGACCTCTAGAGGCATGACTGATATCCAGCTCTGCGTGCTGTAGTGGAAGGCCTGGCTTCACCTTCAATCACCCACTCTGCCACGGAGAGTGCAGGCTGAGGACTGCAATCTTTAATGGCCTTCTCATCCACAATTGGCCAATTCTCAGGCCAAGACCAGGCCCTAAAGACACAGGCCCTCTAGCAGACCCCCTTTTTGTCCCAGTACGGTCATGCAGAGGATGCCGGGCGCTCTTCTCCCTATCTCTCTCCTCCAGGATCAGGGCAGAAGAGGTGCTGAAGGACAGCTGATACAACTCTTGAAACTCAACAGTTTTTAACGATTACGTCTCCCTTGGCTGCCTGTGGGGTATCAGCACGCTCTGCCCCCTCTGCTGCTGTCTAGCACAGACAGCTAGCTGCAGGGTGCTCAAGAACCCCTGCCCTGACCCTCTTGGTATTTTCCAGGCAGCTGCAGGGTGGCTGAGAACCCCTCCCCAGAGCCCCCACTCCATGGTACATTCTTGCAACCATCTCCCAACTGCCATGTTTTGGTTTCCATGGGACACTCAGAACCCCTGAGAGGAGAGAGCGAGTGACGCTTGCACGTCAGAAAGCTTCTCCTATCTGAGATGGAGCAACCGCCCTTCAAGAAGAGGCGGCCGATGGGCAACGACATCGAGCCCATGGAGGTGGACCCGCCTGGCAGTGACACAGAGCCAATGGAGGTGGATCTGCCTCCGGAGGATGACATGATGGAGGTGGATCCACCTCCGCTGCTGCAGCTCAGCCAGCACGGCACCACTGCCAGGCCGATCAGAAAGAGATCGCGCCCCAGGCATCACCGGGGCGCCAGGATCCGTCCACCTCCATCCAAACGGCCGCCTCGACGCCGGCGCTGATGCTCCCACCCCGTAAGTTTGCTCTCATCCAAGAGAGCCCCAGCTCAGGGGCACCCTGTGGGCTCACGCAGAGCCTCCATTTCCTGGTCGTTCTTCTTTTTGCAGCCAAGGCTCCTATGAGTCCGTCCTTCCCATCCCCCTCCCTTGTCCCTTCCCAAGTCCTCTTATCTCTTCTTCACTGAATCCTGAGGAAGAGAGCAGGGCAGGGACTGCCATCCTCTGAGCTGCTGTGAGGAGGCAGCAGAACGAGTCCAGCAGAGGGACCTCGACTATTGGGGACACTGAACAACGCAGAGGCACAAGGATCCTGTAAGTTTACCATTACCCAGGAGGGCCCCAACTCAGGGCCATCCCATGGGCTCACATGGAGCCTCCATTTCCTGGTAACTCATCTTTTCACAGATGAGGCTTCCATGAGCCCATCCTTCCCGTCCCACTCCCTCATCCCTCCCCAGGGTGGGAGGAAGAGCCAGAAGTGACAGAGGCAGTTGCTGGTGTGAAGAAGCAGAGTTTGTTTGGGACAGGAGGAAGTCCTGAATTTCAGCAGGAAGATGCAGCCCAGATGCTTCACTTGGACTTTTTGTTCAAGAATCAACGGTTAATCAACAATCAATTTAAAACAGAAATGCAAAATAATAAAAAAAGTAAAAAAAAACACAAAATAAACAAATTTTCTTTTTTAAAAAGAAAAATAATAACTGTCTTTTTTTTTTTTTTTTTTTTTTTGGAATTTTAGAGTTTGTATGCAGATTCCCATGCCCCCTCTTTTCTCCCCCATATAGGATTGTACCCTAGAGCAAGACACACTGCCCTCATTTCCAGCCCCAGGAGCCATTGAGAGAACTGCACAGACTACGGGTGTCCCCTTGCCCTGCCTCATCACCCTCTGCTATGTGGAGGGGATAGTTTACATACACATCATCTAGAAAAGAGTAAAGAGCCCATTTTGACTGTAGAAAAGATAGTCTGACAGAATCATACGGACTATATGGTTTCTTAATTACATCCTGCTGAAACTTAGCTTTCCAGACAAACAAAACCAATAATAGCAGCAGTGTTACCACTTCATTAGCTGTAAAAAAGCAGGATCAAAGATTGAGAAAAATCAGCTAACAGCTGTATAAGGAATCAAGCTTTTAATTCTGCAGCAGGATACATATCTCCGAAGAAATGTTTCAAATAGCTGTTTTATTTTAACTCATACATTCTTCCAGAATGAAACTGGTAACCTATTTCCTTCACCTATTTTGGTTAAAAATTAAGCCAAAACACATGAAGCCAAAATACGTGAAGAATACATTTTAAATGGGAAACATTTTGCAAAGAAAAAGAAAAAAAAAAGAGAAGGAAAGAGGAATAAAAGAGAGGAAAAGAGGAAAAAAGAGAGCAAAAGAGGGAATGAAAAGCCTAGAGAAGGTGCCACAGAGACCTCATTGCTAACTTCCAGTACTTAAAGGGAGCTTATAAAGAGGAGGGAAATAAACTTTTTATAAAGGTAGACAGTGATAGGACAAGGAGGAATTACTTTAAATGAAAAGAGGGGATATGAGGTTAGATGTCAGGGGGAAACTGTTCAGTGGGAGGGTGGTGAGGTGCTGGAACAGGCTGCTCACAGGATCTGTGGATGTCCCATCCCTGGAGGTGTTTCAGGCCCTTGGTAAGCCTGAATTGGGCCCTTGGTGATCTGTTCGAGTGCCTGATTTAGTGGTTGGCAACCCTGCCCACAAGCAGGGGGTTGGAACTAGACGATCTCTGAGGTCCCATCCAACCCAAGCCATTCTATGATTCTGTAATTTTTCCCTAAATTACTCGGCTATTTAACTATTTTTTGACAATTAAAGCCTTGGCTCTGCTGTAAGGGACTTTGGATGCTCAGGAAAGGCTGCTACTCACAGAGGCTTTTCTGTGTAAAAGCTGAGGTAGGATTTTTGAAGACATACTCGAAGGAAGTGAAAATGAAATGGGAATGATGTATTTAACTGTAAGCATCTGTGAAAGTAAAGCCCCTGGGGGTGGGTCTTCTACTTGTGGGCTGTCAACAAGTTAAAAATAGGTAGCTGAGTACCTGGGGTATGCTTTGCCTCCAACCCTGTTTGGAGGCTTGTTAACATACACCTATCAACCTGAGTGACAGCTGTACAACTCAGGATGTGGTGCAAGAATTTCAAAGGCAGTGTCTTGTGCTACCACATTAGTCATTAAATGTCAATTCTTTAGATACTTGCTCAAAACATGAAGGAAATAGAGCATGCCAATTACCTCAGCTGAGAGATACAAATAAACTTACCTTAAGTTGACCTATTTCTTTAAACTTGTAAACTTCAAATTCCCAGAGTTCTGTGTTTTTGCCAAGAATTTTCTGGCACTTTCTGGGAGAAAAACGAAAGGGGAGAGAACAGAAGTTCATACACAGAATAACACAAATGTGACAGCATTATTGCAAGGATTTATTTTCCCTACCAGACTCTTTCAAATTTCACTAATTTTGGAGAGCAATTGCTTCAAGCAATGTCATTGCATTCAAAAGAATTTGACATCTTACTATGCATTCATCCTTACTGACTAGGGTTGTACTAGAGATTTCACTCACAAAGTAAAATTAAGCACTTAAAGATATACATACACATACATACATATTGAAATACAAACCTTAGGCAATTTCTTATCTTTTAGGTAATCAAATCTGTCTTTTTGGTTACACCCACAGAACCAGAAACTATCTTCTGATGGTCTCACATGCAACTGACACACTAATAAGATTGTCAACATCTAAAGGAAACCTCAATGTTGAAAATTTAGTGTAATTTTGAAAAAATCACAGGTTACTTTCTAAAAAATATGCCTCAATTTCAATTAAACTTAGGAAAGATTCCAATAACTTTCAGGTCCCTACAGGCAAGAAAATAAAGGACACAGTAATACGTCTGTATGTTTTCGAACTTTAGAAACTCCAGAACACACAGAAAACAACAGCACAAAATACTTCAGAATCAGTAATTGCTCTCACTGTTTCTTACAGACACACTTCAGCCAGCAAAGAAAGTCTTTAATACGCTACCGAGCAGCCAAGTCATGCTCTCCTTTCTCCACTAGGTGATTTATATAGGCTAAGCCTATGTCCTAAAGGGAATAAAAATAAGTAATTAGTTATAAAAGTTTGGAAGTCAAGTACTTTACTGCTACAGTAAGTCCCGTTTCAGCTACAGTCACTGTCACTATGTCAAGCACCAGTCCCTACATGGAAACTCTCAGTTCTACTTTAGAAGTAGGACCCACAGAACAGAACAGAACACAAAATATTAGCCTAGATACTCCAAGAACTCAAATCACAATGCTCTTTTACATCCTTTTCATAATCTTGTTGACACTAGGAAGACTACCACCTCTATATGCTAAAGATTGTTCAGAACACACAGCTGATCATTCAGTGCTTGCATTGGCTATCTCAAAAATAAGAACATCAACCAAAAATCTTCTCTACCAATATGAAGTTAGCAACAGACAAAAATCTTGGTTGAGAATATAAGCCCCAGGGATGCTTCATAAAGTAAAGGCATTACCAATAATTTTTCAGGAGTATGAAATATAATTGCACATTAAATTCAACTCCTCAAGAGTTTATCAGACATTTCAGCTCCAAAATAATTTGGTAGGCTCATAATACTAGAATCCTGTCCAACTGCTTGCCTTCTGCTGTAACCTCAATGCTGGCGTTAAGGTCAACGCATGCTACTGTACCCACTGCGTAACTTAAGAGTGCTATCACAAAACTCATTGTTTCAAACCGCAAAGAGAGTTATAAAATAAGAAGGTGCAGAGGGGTGGTGATTATAATCGTAGCCTAAACACAACCCAAGACAACCACAACACTGGTCAGGTGGTACATGTGGGATGCCATTGCTCTGATCACCGACAGGCAGTGAGAGCATGACTAGTTTTAAATCCCTGTACCCTCAAGCCTTCACTTAAGACTTGATATCAGCTTTCATTTTTTTCCATTAACAGCTTCTGCAGGTTTCACAACAGCCCTCAACAACTATGCTTGTATACGCCCACAATGAATTTCATTCCAGGAGAGGAAATTCTTGCAAATCAAGAGAAAAGTGTACTTTTTTTTTTCCTAATATATTGTCAAGTTGATTCTTAAGAAATCTCTATATCTTTTGCAAGGGTCACAAAGCAGCTAAATCATGCAAACTCTCGATAGGTAATCCATCAGGTCCATTAGGTCTTGGCTCAACTTCTGGACAGCATAAGAAAAGAATTTTTAAGATGTATGGATACTCTGTGTTCAAATTATAGAAATGTTACATTATCTACCTCCCACGTTTTGTCTTTAACACCAATACTCTTCGTTGCTCTTGGAAGGAACTATAAAAGTGGGAAATAACTGTATAGGTGGGAAATAACTATACAATAGAAAAGGAGTTTAACTATGTAATATAATGAGAATTGCAAAGGAACACGAGAGCTAGATGTGAAACTGCAGCAGAATTTCAGCAGCATTTAAAAGGTCGTCCAATTGCACCTTGGAAACTCCTGCCAAAACCCTGTCACACATACAGGGTAAAAGTTAGAGAAATGTGTCACCCCATGCTCTATCTCTAATATTGCAATAATTGTGCTTCTTGAACCACAGTAAATTTAATGCAGAAGTAAAAGCAAACAAAATCCCTATCAGCAGTCAGAGAAGTGAAATTCTTTTTAATGTCAATAGCACCTTTATAAAATCCACATCCTGTCATGTTTCATGCACTAACATTCCTGTTGTGCAGCTGAAACCAGGAAATCGAATGCTAGTCGGAGTATGCCTAACAGCTATTGTCTGGTGTGACACAGAACAGGGAATGCATTTGTAGCATCTCACAGTGCTCTAAAGGAAATCAGATACTTTGTTTTGAATAGAAGTTTTCAGACTTACCAAAATCTTGTGCTTTTTTATGGTTTTCTGACTGATCTCAGCTGCCATCAAGGCCTCCTGCATTCAGAAAGTAGAAAACAGAGATGCTAGCCATATACACAAACTTTCAATACAGAAAGGTCTAGAACTGCATACATCAATTTTTTTTTCTTTTTTTTTTTTTTTCCAGAGCAGGGTGTTTGAAGCAATAGAATTTTTAATGCCACGGTTGAATGAGCAGCTTTGAATTCATACCCAAACAAAAGCAGTCAACCAAAGAGAAAACTACTTTTGTTTCCATCTGGGTTCACTCCACATTACTATATTAGGATCAGATCTCAAGATTACAACAAGAAAGACAATGCAATCCCATTGGATCATTTTCAAATGAGAACTCTTCCCTACCAAAACGTGAAAAAAATCATCAGTATGGCAGTGGGGGAGGGGTATACAGCTCCCTACCCCAAAAGCCTTCTCCAGTCAGTATGACTTATATTTAAGTGTCATTTTTGCTTCCTTCTTCTACTTCAAATGCACAGAAACAAAGCTGCCACTTGTACAAACAAAATGAAACCTTTAACATACATTCTAACACTCATGCTACCTACTACCTTGAATAGCTTTCACAAAGGCACATGCACAGCTGTCATTTGCAAATTGCTGGAGTCTTCAGGGACCAGATGCTGTGATTTACATAACTGCAAAACTGCACTCATCACACAAGTTTGTTCTTCAGACACAAAAGCATCTGCAAAGATTCAAACAAACCTGCATGACGAGTACCATGATTGCATTAACAAAAGGTGTAAGTGCTGAATGGCACTTCTTTTTCTTATAATGGGCATCCAACAAGCAGCATATAAACAAGCATTTGTAAGCCACTTCATGTATGGTAACGTGTGTTCTAAATCACTAAGTGCAGGAAATCAGAATCCAGAACAGTGAGATAGTCTTTAAGGATTTAATATTGATTTAGATGTTGAGATACACGTGCTTAAAACCACCAATATTTACAAAACAGTCCAGGAAAGATCTAGGAAAGTGGCCACACAGATCAGCAGATTTAGAGCCAAGAAACAGCTTTCATAATTTTTAGTGACAGCAAACACATTTTGTATCTGATGCTGATGGCAGTATTCGCAGTGTTTAGCTCACCTATCTCATTTGAGTGCCATTCAGATGAGTTGCTCCACTAAGAAGTCTAAACCTGCAGAGACATGACGCAGAGGTGCATGGCCAACACCTGCCCTCACAGCCATTCAGATAATGACTGGAGGAACAGAAACTATTCAGTTCAAATGATCTAGCTAAGTTCACTGTACCACCACAACTCCAAAATCGGAAGAGTCTGAAGGAAAGAATGTTGTAAAAATTACTTCATATTTCTTCTTCTCAAGAAGCCAGTCAATGTGGTCATCTTGGTCCCGTTCTTTAGCTACAACCACGTCTCTTGGGCTGATGATATAAAACAGCGATTCACCTTCCGAATACTCTGCAAGTGCATACACAATTTTATTATTATTATATTTTCCTTAAGTAAAGCTTTTTAGTACACCCTAGAGGGGAATTTAAAGAGGAAATGCAAGGAAGGAAGCAAGGCTATTCCTGCAGAACATGCTTATTCGGAAAGCTATATTCTCCAATGAATTAAAACTGGCTTAAATGGTAAAATAGCTTTCAAAAAAAAAAAAAAAAAAAAATCACTACAGCTTATTGCAGATTCTGATTCATTCACTATGTGTAAACTTTATGACGGTTTAGAACACATTATTGTACTTTTAGAGGACTATTACACTCCATAGCCTGCAATAAACTTATCCTCCTCATCAAGGTCAAGGCCATCAAAAGCATAAATGATGGATGCCATAACCTCTGGGGACACAGCACATCATTACAGCAATGCATTTGCAACGCTATAAGTTAAGGTTATATGTATAATGTATTTGCCTATACCATAAGCCTTTATTTTTAAGTAAGCTCAAAGTGAAAATGTACTTAAAGGTAATATCAAGCAGAGAAGATGACTGCTCAGAATAATTATTATTTGCAGAGAACCCATGAAGAATTACTATCAATATTTAGTGGGTATGGGAAAAAAAGAGCATTCCCCATCCCATATCTGGAATATCTGGGATATCATGTATCACTCCTGAGCCTATAAGCAATCCACAGAATACTGCTTGCTTTAAAGCCATCCAAAATTTTTACACTTGTCAGGTTAAGTAGAATATTTATTAAGCATAAAAGTACAACTGTGGGCATCAGTGTTCTGCTTAGGGACAGGTATAAAGCAATCACAACTCCACTGATAGCTGCAGAGATGTTTTGGAGATCAGGAGGAGATATAGTTTATTTCTTTCTAGTGGCTTAAGGGCATTGATGAACACAAAGAGGCCTGCCAAGCCTATGACTTGAAACATGCTGCCAGGGAAGGTATTTAAAAATCAGATTCATGGATTTTAAAAGCCAGAAGGAATGTTTCTGTTTAACACTCCGTATATAATCTTCACCAAGGAATTCTGCATCAGCTTTGCCATGCATCTTCTTGAATTACAACATGTATAGCAGAAAATCCCACCATCTTATTTAAAAGACTGGTATATACTAGGCTAGAGTTTTTCTCCCTGCCTACATAATTAAATCCATCTTCAAGGCTGAAGTTGTCAAACTCCAGTTCCTACTCATCTTAACACTCTGAGGTCTGTTACATGCTGACAGCTTTGTCAGTACTGGGAAGCTAAGTAGTAACGTGCCCCTTTTAATCTGATCCAGGGGCATCTTACTGTTGAAATGACATCTATTCCACCTTTGGCCCTAAAAACCTTTTCCAGACACTGTATCATTCATTCATCACTACTCCCGAAGCCCTTCTACCCAAAGATTCACAAGAGCTTCTAAAGATCGTGAACAGATCTCTATCAGAGATACTTTTCCCCAAAATACTGGGCATTGCACGAGATCAAGACTTCTCCATTTCCCAGCAAATCTGAAGTGGCATTGCAAATCATAATGTTTAATTATATCCCTCTTTGTAAGCAAAGCACATTTGTGTTTTTTCATCTGACTGGTTCTTACATTTCAGTGTCACATGTATTAACAGAGATGAGAAAAATTAAGAAGGCTCTGAGCACTTCCAAATTAAATAATTTTTAATCCTCTTAAGAAAACAAAACAAAACAATACTAAGAACACCTACCTAGATGGTAATCTCTACATTCATTCTCCTGAAATCCTCGTACTGTCAGTGCATCAGAAGAGATCTCCTCACAGGACTCAGGCAGAGGTTGTACGATGTCCAGTCTGGGCCTGGCGCAACACTCCACCTCCTAGAAAAATGCAGACATCTTAGCTGCATCCTGCACAGCTTCCTCAGCAATATCAACTGATGGTCACCTGCAGGTAAAGTTGATACCCAACAACTATAGCACCAGATACAGCACCAGAATTCACTTTGCAATGGGTATTCAGCTATGAACCACACAGGGAAGGAGACGCAGAGATGACACAGGCTTAACCTCCTTGGGAGTTTGGGCATTATTTTTCTGCTCTTGGTCACAGAAGTTTTCAGAGCTAGAACAGATGATGATCAACCACTGCATACAAAAAGTAATGCAACAGTTTCAGATGTTCTCAGCTGGACTCAGGCCCCAGAGGACAAAGTTCTACAAATCAATGTTATTCTGGTACCAAGATCAATTTCTTTAAAGCTGGTGTTTAGGTTTGCGCTTCTAAGCATCCAGCAGCATTACAAGTAAAATTAAACTAAGAGTAATATAAAACCTTTACTGTGCTGATGCTCTTCAGAAAGGTCAACTTAAGCAGTGAAATGCAGATGTTTACTGTAAGATGACATCATGGAGAAAACACTGGCTCAACTAGCTTATTTTAATTAAGACAAAGCCCAAGACAAAGCATTATTTTATATTTCAGACTGTCGATTTTAACAAAATACAGCATGAAAGGATACTGTGACGTAAGAAGTGGATTTTCACATCTCCAGCCAACCTAGTCAGTAGCAGAACCACTGAAGTCTTTTCCTGACCTAACTGTTCCAGCAGAAGTGAAAAATGAAGCATAGCCACAAGTTCAATTCCAATGCAATTTGTAACAAGTAAGAAGTTGTCATCTGAAAGCTGTGAAATGAAGCGTAGGAAGGAGTGTTCTTCACCACCCAACAGCATCTGCAGTGAGCTGTGAGCTCAGGCAGAGGGGCTCTGAGATGCTGGCACAGGGCTCCTACCAGGCCAGAGCACAGCCACAGCACAAGGATGGTCCTTTCCTTCCCAAAGAACCCAGGCACCAGAAAACGGGGAAGCTATGAACGTCCAGCTTGCAGAGATTTTATTGTCTGTTTACACAGAAGGGTAATTAAAAGCAAATTCAAGTGAAATCTCTTTCTTGTGTTTTATTACAATTGGACTACCTGAATTTTTTTTCATTTTTCTTCCCTGTAGCAGCCAGAATGAGTTTCATCTCAGTTTCTACTCACATCCACAGCCTCCTTCTTCATTAACAATGGCTTCCTAATTTCCTTGCTCCCTTGAATTCCAATTCCCCTTTTCCTCCCCCTTCCCATCCAATTTGCTTGCCATCTTTTCTTTCACCTACTCTCACGCACTGGAGGACTACCACACTGGCTCTCTTGGGAACCAATGCTGTGACATTATTTTTCTCCTCCATACAAATAAAGAAATAATAATCTGACATCCTGCAGCAGAGCTGGAAGCTAACCCTATTGATTTCAGCCAGCTCGAGCATTCATTTGAACCTACAGTGTTGCATTGCCTAGCAACTTGTGCACCCAGTTGCTTAAGGTTTCTATGGTGATGCTTGGCTAATGCAGGCCTACTATCAAAGAGATGATCAAGAGCATCTGCCACTCGCACACTGCAACTTCAAGGATTTCCTCCATTACCTCGCCTTTTATTTGGCAGTATGAAATAAATGCTGGAGACAGACACCATACGCGCCTGCTTGCAGTAGAAGTGGCTGACATGAATTTTGATTTCTAGCCATCTAGCTAGCTAGCTATCATACCTTGGTGCACACAACCAAGGTCTGGGGAATGGCAATGCCATGCACTTGCAACAATGCATCCCACCCCTGCTACAGTGACCGATCAGCTTCACGAATCTCTTTTCTTCTAAGATGTATGTTCAGCATGGTGTTCCTCTAGCTAGAGAGATCCTTCATTTCTTCTGGTGCAGAAATAGCACAGAAATGGAGAGAAACAGTAAGAGGTAGGGGTAAAAGGAAGAAATAAGAGAAAGACTACCTAGAGACCTTCTCTGCTTCCTGCAGGAAACAAAAGGACAGAGCTTTTAAAAGGTAAATCCATTAGTTTTCAGCATTATCCTTGCTGCCCTTATTTGCTAGGTCAGAGAAGTCTCAGGCTCTGCTCACTACAAGCTGGTTGCAACTCTTTCACAGGTAATCAGATCTGCCTGAGTAGTTTAAGTAAGTTCTAACTCCCAGGAGAGCTCAGTGGTGTGGTGAAATTGTAACAGAAAAATAATTACCGTCTTTTCAGAAACCTCCTTTACGTATGAAAGTATAACAAGTTGGTCACAGAGAGGTGCAAGCCCACTGATATAGAACTCTGTATCAAACTGGAAAACTGAAACACAGGAATGGAAACAGAAGGAATTATTGAGCAAATTATTATTATTAAATTATTAAGCAAATAAATGTATGAACTGCTTCCTAAGAAAAACACACAGCTTATTTTGAGGGAGCAACCAACAACACAGAGTATCAGTTCAGAGAAAAGTAGACTCAATACATATAGCAAACCTACAGACTTCCCAGTTGGATCAGCAAGATGATGAAAAATTACATTTAACAGATTCAATTCCATTAAGACTTGCAAGAAGAAATGTTTGTGCTCCAGGACATGCTAGAGATGAAACATTTGAAATGAATGGTCAGCTAGACTTCCAGTAATCACACTGGAGAGGGGAAAAAAAAAAAAAAAGGAAAAAAGCCAAGCTCAGTAAAATAGGTAGTGTACAAAAGATCTCTGTAGGTTTGCATATTTACAGAAAGTTGTGTAACCGTAAGACAATCACACCTGATACATCTGTTGGTATGATATATGAAAACACAAAGGTCATTATTAATTCATTATCAGAAGATTTACAGATACACTCATCACTAAGAAAAGATACAGTTAAACAGAGGCTTTTCTTATCCTTGAAACTGAAAATATGATTTCCCATACTGTCTTGTTTTCATGACCAATTTAAGTGTTGACTATTTTGGGGAATAAAAAAAAAAGAGAGCTGAACTTGTAAAAGGGCTCATTGTAGCTGAGCTTTTAGGCAGAAAGAATTATTTAGCTTTTTACTCCTGGCTTTACAGTATAGGCATTAAACATCTGCAGGTCTTAGTGCTTGTATTAGCAAATTAATTGTTGTTAAACAGAATATATTAGATCCATCATAATTTTCTCTCAAGACAGTTTCAGGAAAATGTAAGTAGAAAATAAATGTTTCCTTCTTTCCAGTCAAGGTACACTACCACTATCTTCTGTTCACTGAAATAGGTAATTATTTCAGTAAAGCAAATAGCAAATGCAGCATAAATATAATTTGCTTTAGCCAAGGCAATACGAAGAAACAGGATAAATAATTGTCCTCCTGATATAAGAGGAAAAAAACACTGCCAAATAAAATACGTATTTGACATCTGTCTCTCACTGAATAAGCAAATGCTGTTTTTCTCTTAATGATGGCTGACACTTTGACATCACTGGGAGGCCAAAGCATGGCACAAGGGTAAAACAATCTATTCTAGCAGAGAACAGGTTCACACTGGTAGTCCTGTATGTCATTATTTTGTTCTATACTGCAAGAGTGATGAGATTACTTGGATTGTGTCATACGTTGCTTTGAGCGATGACTTTAAAAACAACCATGTTAATAATGTCTACATAATAAATCTTATTCCCAGCTTATAATTTAGTATTTGGCATTTTAGGACAACGTGGAAGACAGGAGCAAGTGCATGGAGAAGAAAAAAAGTAACATCTAGAGCACAGGGTAGAAGGACAGCAAAGAAACTTTTGTTGACAGATTAAAAAGTGACAAGCGAAGGCTCTCGGAGGCATATGAAATACTGTCATATGAATTTGGAAAGGAAAGCAGAGTGATGAATGGTATCTTTATAAAGATTACGGGGACAGTTTTGAAAAATCACATGTGTTTGGCCTACACTGGGGCTTCATTTCCTCAGTCAGTGAGGCACTCCTAAAGTAGTCTGTAACACCCACAGAATCTAGTTTGGATAAGGCAGTACTGCTGTTCAGAAAAGATATACAAGGAAATCTCTGTGAGATTTGTTTCTAAATAGAGTTCAGCTCCCTCGGTTTCACTTCCAGCCTTCTCTCAGCTCTTCTTCCTCGAGAGACCTTGTGGAAACACAAGGCTCCAGCACAGCTGTGACAGCCTTGAACAAAGGCTGCCTGGCACAGGCTGCGCTCTATGACCTGACAGAAGCCTCTGATACAGATCATCAGGAAAAGTTTTACTGAAGAACTGTGACAATTATTAGAGCTCAGAGCACCATGAGGATAATCTGACTTATCTCCACAGTTTCTCCTGATCAAGGGGAAAAAATCCTACAAGGAGGTATTCCAGAAGTGCTGTTAATTTGAAAAGGATCCAAAACAATTAAACCAAACACAGCACCAAAGTAAATAGGAATGACCACAGTATGACCGCGTGTCACACATGTTTATGCCTATCATACAAGCGGATGGAAGATGTGTTGACAGTGCATCTACTTTATGTTCATCATCTACGTACAGCTGTCAGACAAATTACCAAGGAAGCAGAGATGAAACCTGTAAATCATCTTGTTCATTAAGTGAAATAGACGAAACATACCACATAAATAAAACAGCATACATTACATTATTTACCCAAACTCTATAAAAACAACTTTCCCACAGGCAGTGCACTGACTTTTATTTTTTATTTTTAAAGCCTGTTTTGCTTAATAAAATCTCGAAAAATAGTGCACTGCAAATTTAAAGTGTGCAACTGTGTTTACAGTGATAACACTGTGCTGACATCGATTTCAATGAGGCCAAGATTTTGACATTAATTTCGGGAAAGTGAGCAGGAAGGTGCAGAGAACAAACATGAAACTTAATAGATGAAAAGAAGCCTTTTTCTTGATACTTTCTGGTTTTTAATTCCATATGGTGCACAAAAGAAATGGAGAGGCACTCAGGGTAGTTTTTAGTTAGCTCATACATATTTCAACAGCAGGGGAGCCATAAAGCAAGATGACCCTGGCCAGCCCAGAGCATTCTGGTGCGCTGCTAGCTGCTGGGGTGATGTCTCTACCTTTTCACTATCTATGTAGGGAACACCTATAAAATCAGCAGAATAGCATCCCCTGAAGTGCTCTCAAGATGGCATCTCCAGTACCAGTGCTTTGCTAATTATGTAAAACAAAATGCTGTAGAAAACAGTGTGCTTTGATTAGCTATTAACCAGGTTCAGGAAGTTGCGTTTGATACAAAACATGCTTTTTGCCCCATATGCGCTCTCAGTGCCAGCTAGAGGACCACAAAAGGCTTTTGTCCTATATAAGTACCACTTAAAGTGTCTTGAGATGGATATAAGCAAATCACAAAGCACACACACACGTATACATAGTTTACTTTAAGAGAAGTTGAACAATACTTTCAAATGTACTATCCAACATAAGCTTTAAAGAAAATATAAATCTCAATTTTTCTAACACTGATATCTTCCTTTGAAAATCTTTATATACAAACACCTGCCTCAGCATTTAAGTATTTTCATACTTACAAATTGCTCCTATCTCCCATTAAACTCCACAAAGGTCTTCATAAATTCAAATTCCCAGGGCAGAGCTTCCTTCTGACTAGGAATCTGAGCAGAAAGCTCAAGATGTGCTCAGTTAGAGAAATGTCAACTGCAACACAAAAGGAACTGGAAATTTCTGAGGAGGCCCACTGAAGTAACCCACTTGAGCGTAGTTTATTTGTGCTTGAGCATCCTTACAACTCTTTGCAGTTCTCTCCTTCATACTATACATGAAAATTAAGCAACTCTACTTAGTTATGTACACATTGTGATAGCATTTTTACCCACTGTTTCCTTCAATTCCAGTAGGAAGAGCAATAAGGTAAGACTCAAATAGATCCCTATATATTACTGATTAGGAAAACAGAATTTATTTCATGCTTCTGAAATCAGAATTCATAACATCCGTATTTACTTACTAATACAATGGTTGGAAAAGTCATCTTCAGATTTATTTCTGTTTGAATGCTGAGAGTTTAGAAAGGCTCTTAGAGAGTATTGAACAATGATCTGTCAATCATTCCTAATATAACCTCAAATGCCACACAGCAGATGATGAGCATTTCCAATGAAATAAAGCAGAGTCTGTTATCTTAATACTGTTAATTCAACATGATCGCATGAAAAAAAGTTTTAAAGCTTCCCAGCTAATTTTCTGTAAAATACCCTAAAATCTGATCAACCAACAGGGCAAATATTCAGAAGTCTTAGTCTGGGGTAATTTTTGTTAAGGAATTTATGGATGATTTACTTGTCTTGTGACAGAACACGATGAGCAGAAGTTGGGTACACAGGTACACAGATGGGGATTTCTCTTTCCTTTTCTTTTTTTGGCCATTTCCTTTTCCTAAAGTAGACTTGCTGCAGTTAAATAGTTGCGTAAATTAGCTTAAAGATGATGACATTTATTCACTTTTAATTTATTGCTCACTATATTCATTAGGAAGCCTTAAGTTCTCTTTTTGTAAAGAAAAATATGCTGCTACAGCAGATCACATTATCTTGCTTTACGAAGCAAAAAATAAATAGCCCCACATTTTCTTTCAGCTAAAAACATGGTGTTCTCAGTACTTGGTGATAACTTTCTATGTGGTGATACAGCTATCCCTCCTCAAAACACAAGGATGTGTTGTTACATCATATCCACATGCAATTCTTATACCAGAAGTTTGCTTTGTGGGGAAAGTGGGGGAATGCCCAGGGGAAAGAAATGCTGGAGGCATTGCTGGCAGGCTGGCACCTGGAATTAAGCTGAGATTCCTCTACTAAAATCTAGGCTAAAATGAATGGAATGAGAAATCTCTAATCAACTTCCAGTCTTTTACTGCCTTCCACGTTAAATACTTCATGAGCTACTCGACTAGACCACTGGAAGATTATTTCCCACTATTACCCAATTTTACTTTGCCAAGGCACTGCATTAAGTGCAAAGTGCTAATTAGTTCCTTAGCAAGCAGCCTACTAGCCGACCACAATTGAGGAAGGGCTGCCAGTTCAGAAGCTGTCTAGCATTACAGCTTTTGTACACGTATCAGAAGTGAGCACTGGGGTCAAGCACTCTTTGAGAAGAATCACAATGGCATTTAGTCCACGTTAAGCCTGTAATTCAATACCGATACTTTCTAATCAATACACTGCTGCACCGCGGTAGCAGGCAGCTATAAACTGATAGGATCTGCACAGCTAACATACATTTAGACCTAAATAGAAACACTTTGCTTGAGTTTATCTTCGACAGTGAATGAAGTCTCACGTACACAACGAAGTGTGACGTGTAACCACAAACAGGAATGATTAACGAAGAACAGCACATTAATATACTGAAAGATGTAAATAAGACTAGTGATGTCGAGCAGATCTTACTGCATGAGAACAATACATTCTGCGATACCTCTTCTGCATGTAGCCACAGCATTGTCTTCTTTGAAATACAACAGCCAAAACAGTTCAGTGGTGTTACCTTCCTACAACACAGGCCACCTGGTTTAGGATCAAGGTAGATACCATATTTATTTCCTTCCACACATCAAGCATGGCTGTGCATCAAGGTAAAATCCTTGGTACACAGGATCCTATAACTTACAAGGCAGGAATTGCTTTGCTTCCTGGGATGCAAGCCATTGGAAAAACATCTACTGTCTACTGATGCCACCATAGTTTGCTATGATGTTGTAGAACTTCGAGGCCCTCTGAATAGCTCTAAAAAACCAAATCTGAACTACTGAGATATGGAGCCTATGACAATACAGTGTTTTCTCACATGTATTATCCTGATGAGACGATGCCATAAAAGCTATAAGCCAAAAGAATATCTCAAGGATATTAAGCTATCACTGGACTATATTCCTGTTTTGTGTAAATTCTTTACATTACAGGAGTATATCAACAAATGCATCCATTTAGAATATGGATTTTCTTGCCAAAAAACATATTGGCTGCTGGTCAGTCTGCCCATTAATAACACCAATTTTCCAGCTATGCGCCTGAAAAGTAAAGTTTAAACTACAATTAAATTGAAACGGATGCTATGGCATGATGACACACAACTCTCAAAGACTTTCCATGTGACTAAATCAAAATCTACTGTAATTTCCGTTCAGACTTGAACAAATAGTTTCGCCTGTTTTTCCCTCTCAGTCTAATATCCACATTCCAATGAGTGCCACTGGCAGCCTTTGGCAGAGCTGTTTCAATGCTTTGACGTGAAACCAGGAAGAAAAACTTCAAGCACATCATCAACAGGTTAAGTGAGATAAAACAGCAGTCCTCAAGAATACTGAGAAGACTTCATGCTCAAGTTTGAAATATGAAAAAGTTACTTCCACAGAACTCTCTAACCTTCAGATTTGCAGCCAAACAGTTTTACGACAGCTTTTTATTGTTTTTAAAATGAAATTCCAGCAGACAGGTTAGCTCCCACAACAAAGTCATACTATAAGTGAAGAATACGTTCTTGTTTGCTTGTCAGTATGTAAAATCACCCTATTTAATTATTTCCTAAAAGCTACTTAGAAAAGGGACTTACAGAATATAGAATACAGAATATAGAATATATAAATCTTCTATAAGAGATTGGACAAGACTGAATTTCTTCCTGATATAATTCCCTCAAAAATTCTAGAATCTCATGTTTAATTATTCTTTTGGGACTATATAATCTTAACCAGCAAGCAGCATTCAAATATCAGTTAATAGTCAAGCATGATTTCTTTTAGTATCTACAATTCCTACAATGTTTAACACCCACTTCCTAGCTGATTTTGAGAAGCTATTTTAAAACTCTGTTTTTTTTTCTGACATCATAAAGCTGTACACATCTACGGCACGTATCTCCCTGGCCAATATGCTGACATGAGTCAGGATTTTGTTGGAACACTCTTATTTACATCTCATCTCATTGCAGTCAAGACAAGGAAGCACAAAACTCCATAGTTGTCCTCTCTGGACTATGGAGTCCCTGTTTATCTTGTCAGTGTTACCTCTTCATAGACCTTTCCTTACCAAAAGCTTCCTCTGAGAACAGTTGAGCTTTTGTTTACAACTCCCCACCAACCACTGTCAAATTTCATTTGAATTCCCCTTTGTGCTTTACTTCATACACACATGCTGTCAACACCACTTCCATTAATCAGCAATAATGAAATTATTCACATCACCTACAGAAATAGGAAAGCAAAGAGCAAAAAAAGGGAACAAAAAGAAATTCCAATCAATTTTCTAGAGCTATTCCAAACCCAGAATAAGCAGCGTAGTTTAACAATAAATAATTAATTAAGGTAGTGCCTCTTTGTTCCTTATTAGTGTACTGACCATCATTTAAGAAAGACAGCAGGCCAAAATCTCTGTAAAAATCTGCATGAAAGGCAAGTTAGGACATCCACTTTTCCCTCACACAACAGTCTGATTGTAGAAGAGCACAAATTTAAGACTCTCAGCTTGCAAAAAACTACGCAGAACATCGTAACAACCTCATCAGGTAAAAGTGAGGAGACATTTACGTTATGACTACAAGTTGCTTCTGAACTGTAACAACTTTTCCAGGCTCAATGTCAAAACAGACCTCTCAAAGCTTATCTAATTCCAAGAAGGCACACATTCATACCATCATACCTATTTCCACATAGCGGTTTGGAAGGTCACGCATTTCACTGGCATGCCGCTCCTTCACCGAGCAAATCTAGGGAAGAGATATCTGGATCATTATGATGAACAAACTGTGATTCTTAAAATGATGCTAACTTTTCCCAGACACTCCTTTTCTCACTGCAGTGTTCTTGAAGCTGCACTTCTGGACTTTGAAAAACACAGGCAGCAAAACAGTGATGACGAATCACTGAGGAAGAAAACCCAAAAGGAAATTTCTGATCGTAGCCCTCAGCCTTATACATAGGGTGAGAGAGGAGAAGGCAGATGGACCACCAGAGACATCTGGAAGCATCTTCTCACTGTGATTTCTTCACAGTTGCATGTGGGAGTTTGATTTTGGTATCTTCTCATGCTTACTGTCTCATCACCTCGCTATTTCAGTAAGCATATGCTACTGCAACTCCAAGCAACAGGAGAGTACATACATATAAAGAAATGAAAATACAACAATGTCAGGAAGCACACACAAAACAATGGAACGTCAGGTGCCAAACTTAGGACAAACTTCTTCATCTGTAAAATTTTAAGCTTAATGCTCCAAAAGCTTTTTATGCTTCACCTACGTTACCGTACTTTCCCACCAAGTGCTTTTAATTTCCCACTGTGCAATGACGTAGCAAGCTGTTGTAAGAAAACATCTACCAGGCTCTAACAAACTCCTTTCAGCTACTGGTCTGCACAAATCACAGACAGCTTCCAGTACATGAGTTCAAAATGCCAGTTCCCTAGTGAAAGCAAAGCAAAACTCTAAGCAGCCAGCCCTCTATCCCCCCTCCTCTTTTTTTTTTTACCCCACGGTTGGCTCAAAAAACGTGTCTTCCTTTAGCAGTCAAAGTCCTCAGACCCTAAAGTTCCTCCAAAAATAACTCACGCTAAGTTGTTCTTCCTTAATGCTAATGAAAAGAAATGAATTCAAAAGCCCCTCTGAAAGCTTTCAAAAGAGGAAATCTCTCGAAGGCACAGAGAAGTGTCCCTGAGGATTATACTCGCTGCATGCTCACACACAGAAATCTGTCTGACCGCTGGGTGTCTATCACTCCTCCTCCTCATGAGGGTCAGTCCAATGACATTTCTATGGCAGCAGGAGTTCTGCAGACTGCAGTCAAACCAAACTCTATTTTTTTCGATTGTCTTTGCTTTTCAGAAATAATCCTCTGTTTGTCTGTGATAACAGCAAGCATTTATTACAAAGACAGGTAATTGCACCTTTACTGAATTTCCCCAGCCAATAATCAGTGTTAAATTATCCTTCCAGCAAAGGCTACAGGGATACATGTCTGGGCGAAGGCTTATGTCATCTCGAGGCACATTGGTAATTCTTTGCTTGGAGATCATGTCAAGTATCTTCACGCCCTGAAAGTTTAAACAGAAGAGGACTTTATTCAGCATGACAAACTCCTAACCACCAGAGCCCATACGATTTTGCACTGTTTGACAGACGTAGCAGTTTTTATAAGTTGCAGGGTACAGATGAAAACGCCAACACAAAAAGCTGTTGATACAAAGACCAACCTAGCCCAGGATGTAACAGGAGAAATGGTAAGATCAGAATAAACTGACACTTGAACTTTACACGTCAAATAAAAAGACATAAAGAATGAATGAGGAGAAAATCAGCAGCAGCAGCTCAAGTCATGAACCATTCCAGATTGTTTGGGCTGGTGCTATTACTTGAAGAAACAAAAGCATCCCATGCGCTTCCATAACGCTCCTCATAGAGAAACCAAAATTTTCATCTCAGAAAAAAAGAAAAGATGTGAAGCAACAACTCATTAATATAAATGACATCAATCTGTACTTCTCTAAAAATGCATTTATACTCTTACGCTGAAAGGGAAAAACAAGCATATTTAAATGATGTTTGGTTTTACACAGTGTGATTTTTCACTGCCTCCTCAGGAAATATCCCAAACCAGCAGAACAAAAAGTTTAAAGAAAGGAAGATTAAAGTCATTTTAGAAGGAGAGAGAGCACTGAAGAGCTATTAATCAGATTTTTCCATACCATTTAGAAAAGGCGAGCTATAACCTTTCCACTAGCAAAATAGAGATTAATTCACATTAAGTAATAACTTGCTTCTTTGTGATTTAATAGCAAATGTTGCAAGAAAAAACAAAACAAAACCAAAGCATTTTAGCAGATACTTCCCTTAAGCTCAGTGAACAGAAAAACAAGTCTTATGATCACAGAAAAGGGGATGGAAGGAACCTTGAAAGGTCAGCATCCAGGATGCCATTCCATGTTAGAATTTTTCTAGTGACAAAACTGATTTAAAAGATTCCCCTGCCTGTTTCTGTTCCCCCTGACTGCGGGTTTCTGTGTCCCCAGCTGCACCAGTTCAAGTGTCTGTAAGTCAAAGAATCTCAATAAGAGGGTCATGGCATACGCCGCGTTTTGTCTCCCTAACCCTCACCTCCCCTTTTTGTTTTTTCAAACTTAAATTGCAGGAAGCAATAAGTGGTACAGAAGGGAACAGAAACACTCCTACTGGCATCTCTTAGGCTAAAAGTCATCAAACGTTAAAATTAAAAAAAAAAAACCCAACTCAGCAAAGCAACAAAAACCAACCAACAAACAAAACACACATAAACAAAACAAGAACAAAAACTACGTAACAGTTTCTGCAGAGAACAAATCTCTGGGTAACACAGAGAAGGATCTCATTCTTTGTGTTTTCTAAGCTCATTTTATAAAATCTGCAATCTTGCTTGAACTGTTTTTTAATAAATCTGCCTTTTATTAATCTCATCACTTTGTCTTCCAGGATTATTTTCAAACAAGTGACCCATATCACATCTGTTTTTCTACAAGGCAAATAAATCCTACACAGGGTAGACTAACTTACATTTAAAGTGGCTCTCAAGTCAGCAGGATAGAATCCTCTATAGATAAAGCATGCCACTTGCACTGTAACTGAAAGGACTTCCTGAGTCAATTTCCTATCATGATGGAAACAAATGCCTGTTTCTGAGGGAGTGAGGCATGCTAAGGGTTTTGTTTTCAGGTGTCTGTCTGTAGAACTTAGACTCTTGGTCATGGAGGAAGAGGAGGGCACAGTGGCAAGCATGTTATGTGAACACTTGAAAACAGAACCTTGCCCTTGCAGGGCAGAAAACAGAACCTAGACCTTGCCACAATAACCTGAAGCCCATCTCAAAATACCCGATGTCTCACAAGCTCACACGCAGTGTGTAATAAAATAATAATAATAAAAAAACAAAAAGCACAAGAAAATAACTGGAGAGAAAGTAAGCAGCTTGGCTATATGGGATTTTCTCTAGTTTGGAAAGGAAAAAAGGGGACAAAAACCTCACTACAGGATGGAGAAAATTTTAAAAAGGTAAAGGGGGAAGGGAAAAGGCCAATAACCAAATATATTAATCTTTTGGAGGGCAAGTGTCATTTCATTTTTCATTGAAAGATAGGCCCTGACCATGGCTTTTTGTCTCTGACAGATGGCTCTCAACATTTTATTAGTATGCTGTGTTCTGATGTGGCACATCATCTCTAGGGATAGCTCTCCTCAACTGTCCTATCTATTCCCTGCAGATTCACCCAGAATATACATTTTAATTGTATGGCTCTGAAAAGAACAAAACCTTTCAGTCATAACCTATTGCTGTAACAATCAAGCACTTGCTTAAGTTGCAGTCATTAAAGGGAAGCAAATAAACAAAAAGTCTACCTTTAACAACTTCATACCAAACTGCTTTTTAAAAAGAATAAAAGAACAACAGCTTTAAAATATTTTAATGAATGCTTCCTTCAGTAGGGAAAAAAGAAGAAGAAAGAAAATAAACGTTTTCACAAGTATCCACGTCACATTTCAAAACAAAAATTTGGAATTTAGACATGATACTTTACTTAAAATCTCTTACTGTTGAGCTTTGAAACACAGACCTTGACCCATCAATTACATATACAGTGTTAGGTGAAATGCAACACTCAGCATGAAAGCAATGTTTCCCTTTAAACCACGAATTGCTCTCTGAGCAAAAAGGGCCCATTTTCTCTTAAGTCTAGCCTTTTGAGTAGTCTAATGGAATTTTTTACACCTGCAACATTAGCAATACATATTATGTTGTCAGTTCAGTACGAATTTGAAAACTTAAGAGTTTTGCAGGGGGGAGGATGAAAAGGGGGGAATATACTTTTAATAAAGAAGAGTTCACATTGGCATTATTTCTTCAATAGTTTGCTCCACTGAAACCTTTCAATAACAGTGTAATGCAGAGGTGTTTTTGCTCTTTTAAGAGAGGTGGCAAACACTTACCATGTTATTGGCCCAAGCAATTAAGTGTCCTCTCCATTTTACATTCCTTATGTTTCCTTCCCCTTCATGTAAAACGGAAGGCTTCCATCTATTCATCCAGCCTCTCTCATACAGCAGTAACTACAAAGAAGAGCATCAAGAAATATTTCTGTGACACAGTGCTGCATGCAAACAAAGGAAGTGGGCTTTTGTTTCCTTATCTCTTACTCTGCTTGAATTTAATGGCAGGGAGAAATACACACCTACCATGAAAGAGAATGTAATCAGATGTTTTCATGAAGTACATTAACAATGAGAATCTTACATACCACAGAAATCAAGTTACTTTCGTAGCAATATTAATCAGCAGCCCTCCTATCAAGCTTCTTCCAAAGAATGGTAAGTATCATTATTTCTATTTTAAAGATAAAGCAACAAAGGCATGTGAGAACTTAAGCACTTGTGGCAGCACTTAAGAAAGGTGGAAAGAAACCAGGCTGTCTCACAGCTATCCACTGATCAGGCGATAGGCTCTTTCTTTCCTCCAAAAAGCAGAAGACTGTAAGAAAGCATCCCTTGTAGTCAAAATGATCAAAGACCTCCAAGCCTACAGCCTTGTGCTTGGCCCCGTGTGGGACCACATACAGCTCTCAACAGGACTCGAGAAGAGATGCTGCATGATCCCAGACATGCAAACCACGCTGCAGAATGAGCACTGCTGAAGGTGTGACTGGGTATATCAGGCTCTGCAAATAAAGAAGGAATTTGTCGTGTGTAGAAGCACGGAGTATTTTTTTTCTAATACTCTGTAGAGCAAAGAAAAACACTGCTACATTCCCACAGTCTGCCTGGCAGTTTAACTACTGCCCAGTTTCTGTGTGATTTCGGGAAGTTATTCATTAAGATCGTAACACGGAAGCACTTAAGGCGATGCAAAGCTCAGTGCTTGCAGGGACAAATAAGGGAGGTACCAATGTGGACCACTTTTGCCTCAGTACAAACACAGGCAAAACCTGAACCCTGTCTGACAAAGTGCAGGAGGACCATTAAGAAGTGTAAAATTGCAATCTCATGGATCTAATAAGTTACTACTGCTGGTATTTAAGATCCAGATGTACATGCTTGCTGTGCGAGGCTTCTCTGTGCCACCCCTATTTGCATAAATAAGCCAAATGATAGGACAATATTTGCTTAAAATACCGTATTCTTAATTTTTTTTTTAAAGGTAATTACACAGACTGCTTATCTCTCCTAAAGCCACAAGATGGCACCACAATACAAATATTTTCTCCGAAAGTTTAACGCAGTCACTATGCAGGATGTTCCTCAAACTTTCAAAGGAAGCGCATCGCTGACATCAAGCTTCTCACCTGAGCACCAAGAGGGCTCTCACTTAGAGCCCTCCTGAAATGACCCAGTGCCTGTCCCACAGCCCACATGAAGTACTCTGCCTCAGAGAGTCTCCATCCATCAAAAGGCCAGGCAACAAAACTCACGGAACACGTTACTTTATAGCAACTACAGTAAAAGCACTGAAACCAGGATAACATCTACGCTCATAAGGCTGTGACATGCAGAGGAGTGTGCCTGAGCCATCTGGTAGGTAGACATGAACCAGGAGCACTACTCAATTGAAATGAATTAGCTGCTATTAGAAGCTGAGGATGTTACTTACATTTTTAGGTGTCCTGCTGATTCCTTTTCTAGTTCACGAGCTCCCAATGAAAAATAATAGCCAGCCAGGTGCTGCTTTCAATACAGTCCATAAAAGGACTTACTGGACATGGCTGCAAAAACTGACGTGGATGATGTGAGGTAAAAATGGCTGATACTGGTTACCTGAAGTTTGTTATGATAATGACTGGTGTGTGATTTCACTTAACCTGCTGCACACAGAAAACAGCTGTTTCATGGAATGATGTTTTCTAGTTATTTTGCTACTTTTCATGGCTTGTGAACACCATGCTTTTCCATGCCTCTCTACCCAAGTAAAAGCTGTAAGAAAATAATTCACCTATTGTAAGTTGTAAGGAGAAAAGAAAAATGAAATCCTGCTTCAGCCTGTGCTTAACTCTACACCTACTTAATGAAATGCCCAAAAGAAGGGCTGTAGAAGACTTCAGCTTGATACTTACTTGTAAAAAACAGAAAGTGAAACTGAATCACTGCAGCACCCCAAACTCCCCATTTCACATCAGGAAGTGCAATAGATCCAACACTGAAGCTAGCAGACAACAGAATGGCTTCAAAAATATTTTCATCTCAAAATGTGCTTTACTACTGTATCTGCAATGGAATTACATCCACTTTACTGATACTTACTGTGTTTTGTTTATTACTTCTTACAACAATTACATCCAAATACTGATTTACTGAACACACAACTTTGGTGATTTTTAACTACTATCCACTGAATACTGCTCTTTCAAAATAAGCAGCCCAATTTATTTCTTGGTCCTCCTTTCCATCTTCGTAATGAAATATTCATTACACCAGAAAGGCATTTAAAGCTTCAGTAGCAGCTAGACACATAAGAATTCCCCACCATTCCTGAAGGGGTTCCTCCAACTACCTCCTTTCCTTCTTTCGTAGGGGAAAAATATTTTAGGGCTTTATTTCCCATAAATCCCATATTTTGGCAGTCAGCGTTCACAGTACTTATATTTCAAGAGCAGACACAAAATCACTTTCTTGCATTCTCTGCAATAGAGTTTATACTTTCCCTTTTTTGATTTGCCCCGGTAAATCTTCCCAGCTCTTTGTTACAATACAGTAGTGCTTAGAATGCACTTCCAGCATCTCTCACGTGTACTGCAACATGGTGACACAGCTACAACAAAAGAAAACGAACTTTGACTCTTTGAGGGTGCCCATCCACATTCCTTCAAAGGCAATGAAATTTCCTTATAGCTCACTACTAATTATTTTACAGGCCTTCTTAACTGCTTCTGCTTGTCTACTGGATCGCTGGGAAAAAAAGACCCATTGAAATGTGTGAGGTGAGGAGTGTGCAGGACACTTTTTGCTTTTGAGTTAAAATAATTCTCTTGGATTAGTGAATACATCTCTCCATATCTTTCACTACCAGGAGATTAAACTCCTCTGAGAGCATAACATTCTATTTGCGGAGTGCATCCACTAAAGAGAATAGTGCTTGAATTTAATGGAGCTTATCATGCAATTAGCATTAACACTAATTGCATGTAATCCCAGCCTTTAAACTGTGTATAGGAATTCTCTGAATACAGAGACCAATGACCGCAGCTTCGGTGGTATCAATACACAGACATAACTCAATTTAATTTCACCTCTCTTCTCCACACAATTACTTTGTTTCAAAACAGTGTCTTTGCTGTAAAGATCTGGAGGACTTTCACTGATGCCAAAGGCTGAGATTTCAATTTGTAACTGAAGAGCCACCCTTCCTTTCCCTATGGCAGCACTGTTGGATTAGTTTTCACATTCAGTGAAGTAATACTAGGAGAAATATTTTCTTTATCTTGTTCTCTGTTTGCCCAGGTGTGAAGATGTACCTACCCATGGCTATTCTCCGTATTTTGGCACCCGTCCTATCAACTCATTTCTCAGCCAGGCCAGATCACAAAAACCTAAGATGCTACTGCCATATTTACAACTGATCACAATAGATTTTTATTGTTCTAAGCATAAAAACAACATTTACAGGCACAGCCCAGATTAACAGATACCTGAGGGTAACACAGACCAGCGTGCCACATGAAGACGTACTGTTTAATCATGCATCCCTAGGAAAATGCATAGCAACAATAAAATATTATCACTCCTGTGTGGAGCAGCAATGGACCAATGGACTTGAGGGAAAGCAAGCATGGAGGCAGCCAACAGTGCTGGAAGAGAAGCAATGGCAGTGGGACATGCAGCAGCTACTGCCCTGTAGTCCACGGGCTATGAACTGCAAGACGAAAAGCTAGAAATTTTGAAGCTTTTCATGCAAACAAATGCCACAGGAGTTTTATGAGGCTATACCTTTAATGACTCAGCTGTTAGGTTCCAGATGCCACCTATTCACAAACAGCTACAGAATTAACACCTTCGAAAGCAAGTTCAGCAGGCTTGCAGACAGAAGCACAAGCTCTCACACATTCCATGTGTTTCGATCCTCTTCGCTTGCCACCTCAGGCAGTGAAACAAGTTTTCTACACGGAATTCAGTAAAACACAAAACACGCACGCAGGCCTACAATCCATTCTCTCTTCACACAAACCAAATTTGTGCATTACAGCACACGATGAACATATTTTTTCCTTCTTTATTATGAAAATCAAACCTCATTTGAACACAACCAATAAAGCTCCTTATTAAGAAAATAAGAGATGTTAACCTCCCTGTTGAAGTCCAGTCTGTTGAATAATACAGGATACATCTGGGCACCATTCATTACTGCACACAAATGTCAGACCTGCACTGTTGTGGCTAGCTTCCTTGCTGCTACAGCTTGCTCCGTGTTTATGGTAAATTATCCAATGCATGGGCAGAAACTGCCATAGTATTTACTCCTTCACTTTAAGCAGACCTTTGACTATTTACTGACTGACATTTTATAGCTTACAAAGCAATCTGCCTTTCTTGTCTGCCGCTCTTCTACCCAACATAATGCCAAACAGCTGACTATCTGCTTTCTAAAAATGGACTGTGCTGCAAACAGCATCCTGACAATTTAATAATTTGTCAAAGTAGTCCAACCAGTTATTATGAAGTACATATCATAGGGTTCAGAGGTAAAGGTCACTTACTTACTCATGAAGCAAAGTGCATCTGCTGACACTAAAAAGCAGACAATTAAACAAAAAATCGGAGACATTCCCTGCCAGGCTTGACTTTTAACATACAAAATCCACCACCTTCAACAGCAGTTGCACAACAATGCTACTTCTCTTACTGTCTGTGCACTGTTGACAACTGCTATCCTTTTTCTGTGTACAATGTTGCTCCATTGGGAATGGAAAGGAATTCAGGTTGTCTTGCTTTGTGTCTCAGACAGGAGATGCAGTGGGTCCTGCTCAAGCTTCCAACATTGAAATCATATTTTCAAGTTTTTGAAATGAGGAATTTGCTTCGGGCAACACTAAGCTCCCTCTGCTTTTGTAACAGACAAAGAAGAGTCTGATATTCAACCACGGATATCCATACGCTCAGATGCTAACTCTGAGAGGCTGAATGGGACAAAACCATTTTTAGATTAATCAGCATTTGGAAAGCAGCTCTTATAATTCATCTTCTCTAGCAACAGAAATACAGTCCATATTAAAAATTTGCCTTTAAATATTTCCATCATGTATGTTTTGTGTATACATATGATGTAGCTACAGGTAAATATGTAACTGTTTGCACTCACAGGGTAAATACTCACTTTTATCTTGGCTCTCCAGCTTAAATTGTTTTGGATTGGATACTCAAATTAACAGTTATCATGGAAAATGCATCCTTTAAGATACTGAATACTCTCCTCCCATATTGGGTCAGTAGTCGTTCGCTGAGTTGTGCTGGGTCCCCACTACTATGTTATGCTGAAATCCTCACCGTGAAAGCTTAATTAGCACAAATTCGGTAGAGTGACTCAATCATTCCAGGTGATTCATCCTCGTAGGAACTTCACTACAAAAACCTTCTTGTCCGAGTCCTGAAGTTAATCAAAACATGAAATAGGGACCCTCTTCAATGCCCCTGCCAAGAAGGAAACCTCCAGTTGCCCTGCTCTCCTAAGTTCTCTTTACATATGAGGCAGTAGCTGATACCTTTACTTTGGAACTGAAATATCGTTGGTTCTGCCTCTTTAACCCTCTGGATATAATGGATACTCAGACTCTGCAATAACCTTCATTTAGGTGATGTACTGGGAAAGATCGGCGCACTAATGGTTAAATGAAGAACACCTTGTTTTCAGCTCTACCACCCTCATTTAGTTGGCTTTTACCCTGTTATTTGTTAAGATTAGACCCTTTTTTAAAAGGTAGAAGGTTATGGCCTTCAATAGTACAGTATTTGTCTTTTCCCTTGCTTTGAAGCTCTACTGTCTGCTCCGGAAAAGAATGCTCTGTTATTTACAATATACAGTCTTATTATTTCAGGGTTACCATCATCTGCCAAGCCATCACAACTGTGATGTAGTTAATTGCAGAGAAAAAGGAAGGGGAGCAAGGAAAGGCTTTTTTGTAGTATGGTGCCCATTGCTTCTCTCTGAGATCATGACAACATTTCTGTAATACCTTTTTTTTTTTTTTTAATGCACAGATAATACAGATAACAATCATTCATTGGGGGAAAAAAAAGGGGTGTGTATGAAGAAGCTTTTCCAGCCCCAAAGGAAGCTAATGATAGTATCCCAAGCTTAAAGGAAGCTCTTTACTTTTAGAAACAAGAGCTTTAACAAGCAATTGAAATTAGTTAATTGGTTTGTAATGTAATTTAGAAGAAAAAGACGCTCTTACAAGACTCCAGCACAGGCCTAGGTAAGCAACTGTATATGGTTACATGCAAAGTGGAGTTGAAGTTCCAACAATCTGTGACAATTTAAGCAGTTACCCCAGGGAGCACTGCTCTCAAGTCAGCTTTAAGTCAGGCTGCACTTCTAAGACACAGCGAATCTCAACACCACACAGCAGCTCACATCAATTCCTACCATCCACCCATCTCTGGAACTGAGCAGCTGCAACACACATCCCCAAAGCAAAGTGCTTCTCTCGTGTGCTCTGTTTATTTTGTTAAAGACACTGTAGCTTACCTTGGACATTTGCAAAATGCCTTTGCACTAAAGGCATATTTTTTACATGTATTACACTGTTACGAAGAACAGCCTATTTCTCAAAAGAGAGAAAATTAAGGATGTAGTGACTTACAGCTCCTCACGCTCCATTCACAGAAGCACTACAATTAAGGATCCCATTGAGGCAGATGCTTGGCTATACAATTAATAAATTTAAGCAGATCTTAAAGTGCTTTTTTGACATGAGACAAAACAATATAGAACTCAGGGGGAGGTGCCATTCATGCTTTCTGTGTGCATGTGTGGTTTGGCTTCTCTGTTTTGTAAACTGCAAACCAAAATCAGCATGAAATTTATGTTACAAAATCAAGAGCATCTTTCTCGTGTCCTGTGATACCAATGTACATAATAAAACTAGTTTGAGTAAGTGATGAAATTCCTTTCTGGCTTCTTTTGTCTGCTCTAATAATGTCAGAAAACAATGAAAAAAAAAATATGCTCACACACATAATATCACCATCTCCCAAAGTAACAAAAACTAATGACAGACCCCAGAGCATTTGGACAAAGAATTCACATATTTTACATCATTTAACTGCATGCAGCTCAGGCAAGGAGCACAGTGTAATAGTCTTAAGCAAGCCTTTTCTCTTAAGATTGATATGAGCAAGGATAGCCATGTTTCCACAGCAGCATCACAACCCCAAAGAATTGTCTTCCCAAAGCTTCATCCTCCAAGCAGGTGGAGCTGTACAGGCAGAGTGCCTCTTACAATGTCAGTTATGAAACAGTTGAAGTCACAGAATCCTAGAACGGCCTGGGTTGCAAAGGAGCACAGTGCTCATCCAGTTCAACCCCCTGCTGTGTGCAGGTCGCCAACCAGCAGCCCAGGCTGCCCAGAGCCACATCCAGCCTGGCCTTGAATGCCTGCAGGGATGGGGCATCCACAGCCTCCTTGGGCAACCTGTGCCAGTGCCTCACCACCCTCTGGGGGAAAAAAATAATGGGAAGTGGTTCAGGCCCCTTTCTCTGGGTTCTTGTGGAAGAACTCCCCACTGCCTGCTGACCCTAAGCGGCTTCTCAGCTTTGTACTTGTTTATCCAGGCTTTTTTCTTTTCAGAAAAAAAACATCTTTGATAAATAGGTAGGTGGGATTTAACCTTCTGAATCTTCATAGAGCATTTTGTCGCTGTCATTATATAAGGTAATATGCTCCTTTTGGAGGAAAGGAGAAAAGAGAAATGGCTTCTATCACAAGGATAAAAGGTTTTATTTGTTGGTTTTATGTATCAATAAAATCAAATTACAGGTGTCAAGGGACATCTATTTCAATGCTAAATACCTTATGTTAAGATGTCAATTAAAGTTTTCCCGAGGAGGAAAGTTCCTCAGCAAAAAATGAATGCATTAAAAACAAGTATACCGTTCCCCAGAGGACAGAATATAAAACAACCTGTCAAGTAATCAAAGATAACCAAAGAGAATGTGTTAACTTCCTGATGTTTTTTTCTGTTCGGCATCAGGTGATTGCAAGCTCTTTTACCACCTGACGGAGTCCTGTTCCATTAATTCCCTGCCTCTCTCTTTCTACACCACTTTTATCATGACTAAAAAGCTTCACAAGCTGGTGGCTGACAAAGACATGCACTGACTATGCATTATTTTAAGGATACCTCCAGCTCTTACCAACCTGCAAAAACTGTCAAACATGCACACTACTTACAAAAGAAAAAAAAAACACAGCTATTCATTGAACAATATTGAGCTGCTAATGAAAATTAAGCTGTATGAAGCGTGATGAGTCTGTATTTCTTACATGCTGGTAAGGCTGAGCCAGGGCATTCAGTTCGATGCATCTAAAAGTGAGGATTGTTCATCCTTAATTCATAAGAGAAGGCAAAAGGAAAATTTCATGAATTTAAGAAACTGTTCCAAATCAAACTTCTCATATTTTAACTGAAAATGTGCAACATGACAAAGCACACTTGTTGGACCTGGAAATATCTGTAATCTGAAGGTCAAAATTGCAGTCTGGACCAATAAAATACCATGATGGACACATAAAAATAGCAAACTGTCCAGATAGAAGACTTTAATTACATACATACAAATACTCTATCCAGAGATTTCCTGAGCAACTTAAAAAAAAAAAAACAAAAAAACCCAAAGCAAACAAAAACAACCCCACAAAAATTCTCAAACACCAATGCCAACATATACTGTAAAAAAGAGCAGTATTAAAGTTTAACTTTTGCTCCCAAACCATGTAAAAATGAAAACACTGCCCTAGGAAATGCAAATAGCTGGTTTTTTTTTTCAGGCTAGAAGGACAGAAGTAGTTTTACTTTGACACTGTACTCATTGCAACGTGATTTTAACATAACAAGTGTGTTACTTTTTCCTGAAATGAATGTTAATTAAGAATGTGGTGGAATACAATGTATGAAGAGAAGGAAAAAATAGAGCAATTTTCTTTAGGTGTATCTATCACAGATACACACTTTCTGAGCGCCTTTTAAAAGCTATTTAAAGGTAGCCTAAGTTAATTTCACCGCGACTGCTTACCTTTTTTCCTCCTGTTACAAACTGCTTGAAGTGGGATCTTACAAAATGAGGATGAACAGCAACAATCTGAGTATTAACAGAGAAGAAAACGTGTATTACAGCTGAAATAAGAGTTTCAGAGAGCACTGTATCAATTTTCAAAGTAGACAACCCTTTGCAAAATATCAAATATTACACCACAAGCATTCCTGCAAGTGAGACTTCTTTGTGACCTTCCCAGAGGACACAGCTTGGTGTTGTCACATTGCTTAACCAACCTTTCTAGTGTACCTCACAAAGCACCAGCCTCACGCTCGGACTGATCAGCTGGGTCTAGAGCGTTGAATCAGAGAGCCAAAAAAGTGCTTTGTCTTACATGTAAGTGTGGGCAGCAGGACAACAGGAGCCAAGTAAGTTGTATTCAACGGGTGTAAAAACTTAGTATGCTCATTTTTTTCCCCCTCCAAAAGCAAATGCAAACACAGAAGACCCTAAGCAGCAAAATGCAATAATCTGCACACGCCGCCATTTCTCCTGCAGTAAAAATATACATTGATAAAAAAGCTTAAACCTTCTTATACACCTTCTAGAGGCATTTCTTTAAAGATCCAGCCAGCTCCACTTATTTTTTCAGAAACTGAGTTCTTTCTTTAACAGATTATATCCGCATCACTACTCATTGCTCTGTCCCAGGACAGGTTTAACAGATATGAATTAGTTGCAAAATATTGACCTCTCAGTTAGTAGAACTCTCAGAATTTATACCACAGATCTACAAAGAGAGAAATATGTTGAGACAGGTAACAGCTGAAACAGGACAATTTCTCTTTCGCTTTGCCTTTTGTATTTGAAAAATTCAATAATACTTCTTACAAAACCTAGATCAGCTTTCTTCCTACCTAACCAGATCAAAAGCTTTTATATTGAGATAGATAACTATTTTCTTGTGACTTGAATAACATTACACTGAAGCAGTACTCCTCTCTCATTTAGATTCAGCGTGACCTTACTGTTATTAAAGACAACACAATTACTAAAGATTAAAACAAGCACTTACTTTAATAGGACAGTCAAATGTTTCATGAAATTCTTCCGCTGAATACAATCCAAACACTTGCACCTAATTTAAAAACAAAAAAATATAACAAGGAAATGTATGTAATAACCACCTGACAGTTAAAGGTGAAAGGAAAATGATAATAAGTAGAAGATTAATGTGAATGTTAACAGCTGTATGATCTTCCTGAAGAAAAAAAAAAGTCATATTTAATAATGCAGAGTTAATTGCGACTTCATCAGCTACCATTACAGCTTATCGCTAAATATTTTCAGTAGTGCAAAAGTAGTTACTTTAAGTGTTTTTGTTTCCTAAACATAAATGCAGCAAAACAACTTCCTTTTGCTTTAGGCTGATCAAATCTGTTTAACAGATACTGATCTAGGTAAGGTATGAGCAAAATAATAACATTCAGGGGAAGATAAATTAAAAACTCTTCCTTTCTGAGAAGGAACTGGAAGATTTCTTTTCCCCTCCGAGCAATACAGACTTTACATAAGAAAAAAAAAATGCGACAACAAAGCAAAACGAACATGAAAACCACGTCCTGTGTTTCTTGGCATCCTCTCCTCCTCCCAAGTGCATTCAGCACTACTTTGTTTCATTCCATGACCACTGGGAATGTCACTCTCTGAAGATTCCTCTCTTCTCATCTATGTTGATGCTTCAGTACATTTAATAGTCAGCAGTGGAGTTGTAACCATAGGCCATAAGACAGCTATCCAAATTAATGTATCTGAAGAAGGCTGAACACTTATAAAAAAGTATGTTTCTGCTGTCAAGAGAATTAGCAGGTTTTTTTTACTGTGGTGGTTTCTTCTCTTTATTTACATAATTGGTACAGAGGTACGAAGTATAGGAAGACTTCTTAGATGCTACGAGCCCAGAGAAGGGTTTCCTCTACTCTCTTTTGGTCTCTTGCCTCTTCATGCAATATCCCTTTCTCCTTCCCACGTGAGACGGGGACATCTGAGTTCTCCCAGAGCCTAGGAGTAAACTAGGGCTGAAGACTGATGGCCACGAGACAGTAATTGGTCTACGAATTAGGATTTCCACAAGGAATAGCAAACGGTTTAATTTTACATTACTATTGTAAGGGGTAGGTCAGAAACCGTTGGAACAAGATCACCTCAGCAGGGAGGGGAAAGAGCACGGCAGGGAGTGGGTCTACGGGAAGCTGTATTTGACAGCACATCTATCTCAGGAGGCTCCCAGACAGCCTAGTAGCTCATCCTTACCATCTGGGAGAGATAATCCCCTCAGCCATTCTGCTCTACATGCTCAACTACAAGCTGGACTAACTCAGAGATCTACATAACCTCTTAACTGTACTGCTATCTCTCAACTCCTTGTGTTGGCAGTGGTGGGGGGACAGCTACAAAAAGAAAGCAAAAATACAAATCAGAAACACTAGAGAAAGACCTGCAGAACAAAGCCAGTAAATCCCAGTAATGGGCCACAGAAATAAAGCTTAATGGCTCTATGAAAAGATCAATTCAGCTATCAGAGGACAAAAACCCAGACGGCCAAGAAGACAGAGTGCAAAATTAGAGTTTAGCTAAACAACGAGAGGAACTAAGCTGTCCTCACACTGGCTCCAAGTTCGGCAGTCTCAATAAAGCAAAAATACCTCACAACAACCCCTCATCTTCCTTTCAAGCTCATCTCTGGAACGCATTTTGTAAGCAGCATTATCAGCTCTGCCCATTACTCATTAGTGAACACACAGACTGTAAAAACACCCATTGGAAATACTGCCACATCATCGCAGAGCTATGTAAGCCAACCAAAGGGCTATATTTGAGATGGGTCGGACTGTAAGCCTGGAAAACCTTGAGGCTGATGTCTGCAGGATTTTGTTCTCTGGGATTTTGTTTTGGACACTTGGCATGGTATGTCCAGTGCGACAGACTAAACAAAATATGGCACAGAGGAAAGAGAAAATATGAGGGAAGAAAGGAGGAGAAAAACAAAACGCTCAAAACAAGTCTAAAAACTCAATGAAAGCAACATTCTCAAGAACAAGAACGACTCTCAAATTAAAACCAATTAATCAAAATTAACAACCACTGGCAATGGTACCTTCAGCATTGTCACAATACTGCATCAAATGTGTCAGTAAGATGTTTGTTTAAGAGTTTGAAAACAAAATGGAGCCAGTTAACTAAAGAGGAAAAAACAACTCAGCATAAAATACATGTTATCATGTTTACTCTAGGGACACCATATAACAGTTTATTACTTCTTAATGTCTTTTATTCTTCAGAGAAAAAGTGATTCTTTTGATATTACAAAGCTATATTGGATTTATCTATTTCTACTTTCCATCATCTACTTTCTCTTCATCTTCTGTTTCTAGGTAGCTGGAAAAAGTATTTCATGAGCACACTATATTTTACCAGCCCTTTCCATCTTAAATATCCAGGATCCACTATTCCAGCACACCTAGACATAGCTGTTTTTTGCTTCCAAATATGGAAGCACCAGCTAACTTTGAGATAGTCAAAATGCAAGAATGGTCAACCTGAGCCACTTTTTTTTTTGTTTTGTTTTGGTTTTTTTTTAAGTGTGGAAGACAGTACTTCGTGAATATTTTTAACATAATTATTGTTACAGGCAGTAAATGTGACACTAACACATGTAAACACCTTTTCAATATACTTTATGCTGTCTTTTATGAAGTTCCAAGCCAATATAGACACCACATAGAAATTCCATTCTGCAAGACACAAGGGCTGCTCCAAAAATAATGTCTCCTATTTGATTACATTGGCCAATGACGTTAGAGGCAGATCTTGGTGTTATGGCAGTAGGGGTTATACCTTCCTACCAATATTCTATCACATTTTGTTGTGCAACAGATGGCAGCAGAGGGGCAATCCGACAAAATGGCACCTGATATGGAAGTGCATCTAAAGTAAAGATGTGGAACTGAATTCCTCTGCAGAAAACATGACACCCACTGACATCCATCAGTGTTTGCTGAATGTTTATGGAGACCAAATAGCAGACATAAGCACAGTAATGTGGTGAGTGGTGTGTTTTAGCAGGGGGAGCAACAATGTGAAAGACAAGCCACATTGCAGACAGCCATGAAGATTTTTATGAATGCAGCATGCGGGTTCTCGTTCATTGCTGGCAAAAATGTATAACTAATGGTGGTGACTATGTTCAAAAACAGCACTTTGTAGCTGAGAATTCGCTCTACCCAACAGCGTTATTGTGCTCACTATATCTGTTGTACTTTCATAATGTGACCTAACCCAGGTGTTAACATTCCTGCAGGGGAATTGGGCTAGGAGACCTTTCAAGGTCCATTTCAATCCATGACATTCTGTGATTCTGTGATTTTGTGGAAATAAATAGGAAGCATCACTTTCAGAGCGATCTACATATGAGAGAGCTTTAGACCCAGGTTATTCAAGGTAGCGTATAAGCAGACAAAATTCTAACATAAAAAAATATACATTTCTGCAGATGCATTTCCCCTTTTATTTTTTCCAGCACCATAATTTTCCTTTTGTATTTCAGTATCTGCTCATTATTCCCAGACAGTGGACACAGCAAAGTAGTGGGTGGTGGCTTTCACTTCTGTTCCTTTCCACAAAGGTGATGACCAGCTGCACAGAGTCCATTGGCAAGGAACATTTTCAAACATCAAAACTTCCAGTGAAGAAAAGCTGCAAGTGGCTCATTCACAGCACAGTTGTTGCTATGTATAAAATGCAGGTTTTGACAGTAAATCTAGATGCTGCCTGACAAGAGGAAGGTTAGAGAACTGCACTCTACTGCTGTGTCCCCTCTCAGTAAAAACAACTAGTCCAGATATAGTTTGAAAGTGAAAAGAAAAAAGTAGTGAAAGAAAATGCAGGACACAGCAGAACGGGTATAAGGAAGAACCTCTCATCATAAAGCCTTCCTCCAAGAAGACAGTTTCCAACTCCCTCATGCTGGATTCATTCCGATATGGGAAAATGTACTCCCTACACAGTGCAAGAATCGTTTGCAGTTGTCCAGAGGACATAACATCACTAACTTGTATAAGATAAATATCTTAACCTAGCTAGTGCAAATGTTTGTTTTTTTTTTTTTACTGGTTAAAACAAACAAACAAACAAACAAACAAGCAAACAAACAGTTTCTTTCCCCCCTTTCTTTCCTCTCAAAGATTTCACAATTCCTAGTTATTTATCTGATAACCTTCCAACTATTTGCGTAAGTATTTAATTTCTTATAGTACACACACTGTGGTAAGAAAAGACATACAGGGCATACAAAATTACATTTTTCTTATAACCAAGAACCATCAAGTGCTACCATATCTGGCTGGGAATTTCTGCCATTTTCTTATACAGCAGCATAACATATTGATATGTTTTCACTCACTCTTTGGGTAGATTCTCTCATAGAGACACCTTTCTGGATCACTCTGACAGTTGTAAAACACTCAGATCTCTCAAGCCTCCACTGTACAATATGGTAAAATAGCAATGCCTCTGGACTTTGAGAATACAAGTGCAATTCATATGCACTTATGTTACTCCAATCCTTTGTAAAAACATTATCAGAGTTAGCTCTAGCATGGGAAACAAAGTTTAAATTGCCTTGTATAGCACACAACTTACTGGATCCACTACAGCCATTGCACTAGTGAAGAGAGATTCATTGTAACATAATGGAGTTTTTCCTTTTCAAACAGACACATCACAACAGGAATAATAAATTTCCTAACATCTCTGCCTCAAATGCATATTTCTAACATTACTGTATTAATTTAAAAAAACACCATGTTTTTATTACTGTTAACAATTACTGACCCTTCCCTTATCTCGCAATCTTGTAGACAATTAGGATACTCTTGCTGTGTTTCTCACAGGTTGCAAAATCCTACAACGTACTTTGAGAGGCACTAGTATCCCAATTACTCTGTCAAGATACTGACATTGACACCAGGGTATCTCTGAGAAACAATAGGCTTGTATACGTAAACTGGCTCTCTGCAGAAAAAAAACATTTACTTGCAAAGGGAAAAAAAACCCTCAAGCAGATACAGTCTAAAGAGATTGTTTCCCCATTTTGCCTACTGCAAGATCCAATTTTAGTTTGAATTCATCCAACTTACACTAAATGGGTTAGATCCATTAGCATCATCAACACTCCTCCTCCATCCAGATCAACTATGTAAGAAATGTTCTACTCTGGAACTCCAGTGGACATTGGGAAATTATTTAAATGATTTTTAATGCACTCCATATGTACATGAGCATTATATTCAAAAAAGAAGCTTAAAAACACCCTGTGCGTAAGAATTTTATCATTGCAAACCAACATTACAAAAGACTGCCATCGACTTAAAAACAAAAAAGACATTCTTATAAGTGGAAAATCAATCACCAAAACCACTAAATGTCACAGCTCTACATTCCAGAGAAGCACTGATAATTGTTAGTTATACACTGCACAAATGAAATATGTCCTCAGTCAAGGAAGTAGGTGCCAGTTTTTTAGGAAACTGTACATATATTGATTTTACATTTATTTAATGTGGCTGTTGTAAGACACTTTATTCTTCTGATAAACTATGATTGCTTATCAAAAGATTCTATAATTCAAGAGAAACATTCATAATGTGTGTGAAAATGAAAACCACCAGCCCACAGAATCCAATTTTGTGGATTTATAGCAGAAAGGCATTAAACCACTGTCTTGCAGGAACAGCAGACTAGTCACTGAAGTATAACTGGCACAGCAGTAATGATTAAGGTGACATGTCCTCCTGCCACAGCTGTTAATCAGCTTAATACCAGTTACATTATTGACATTCTTGTAATTACTTTTCCTATGGCACATTCGTGCAAAATATATTTGACTTTAATTTTGAGTATTCAAAGGTGAGCCCACTTCTCAAGATGGATGGTCAAAGTGGTGCTAAACGTAGCACTTAATTTCACAGGTATCACAATTACCTCCAGTTTAATACCAAAGAGTGCCTTTTACCTCATGTGACACATGAACAGGTTAGTCGTACCTTCCCATCTTCTGAACAGACACCCATGTGTTCTCCACTTTCATCCAGGCTGATCTGATTTATCTTCACGGGGCTCTAGAAAAGAAAAAAAACAGCACAAAATTTAAAGTCACATCAGTAGTCACGTGCTTTTATGTCCTCTACATTTTCTGAGATTTATGTATGAAAGGATGTACGCTACTTACTTGTGTCAATTCAAAAAACATGGAAGACGTCTTCCTCCAACCATATCCACACACGGCCTTCTTTCAGGCCTTATGCCTAACCCAGAGACCTGACATTGTTAGCCTCACATGCCTAGAGTCCTCATGAAGGGTCAGGGTCCCAGAATTGGAGCTTCTGAGTCTGCACACCACAGTTAGTCATTAAGAACCTCTCCTGCTATCAAAACTCAGCAGAAGGCATGCTTACAGAACAGGCATCAGTGCAACTGAAAATTCTGGCTTGGTCTTCCTGCAAATCTTTTCCCTGGCTTTCATTTTCGCTTCTAATAGTGTTTTCAAAAGCTAGTATTAGAAAGTATTGAAGTGCAACATGGGTGTACTCAGACAAATATTGGGAAAAGCCTCAAGACTGCACCAATTTAATAAATTGTCACTTTCCCTATCCACTTAGGACATTCTTTTAAATTTGCCCTGCAGGGTTATACAGCATTCGACCGTTTACTTTAAACATCTGTCCTTAAGTACTGAGGACTGCCTTCACATTTGGGTAATACCATGCATATCCTCTCATGCATCAAACTCCACACTCAAGTACCAAGAACTTTCTTATATACCACGATCCTGATTTCACCCTCTGTAACAAATATCATTTCAAGCACCACTGAAAGATCTTTATCCATGTCCAACCTAAACAATTCTATGATTCTGTAAGTCAGACCCAGATATTTAAGAAAAACTCTTAATCTCAGAAAATCTTAGAAGATTTTGAACAGATTGTATCACGAAACAAATCACTTGTGGCATCCTGAGAATTATAAAGGAGAAGTCCATCGTACATCTGTGCAAAAATGAACTGTCACTGGAGCAGTACCGGAGTCATGGGATCACATTAAATATTACAGTGTGTGCCTAAAATATAACAAGTCCTTATGTATGCAATGGCAGTTGAAATTACACCACTATAAAAAGTTACATTAAAACTCACTGTCCCAATGAACAACCTGTAAAGGGTAAAACCAAGATCTTCTCACAGCTTTTGGAAAGCTTTTCCCTGTGTATCATGCACACACAAAACATAAGTCAAGGAAAGTAAGATTTTCCTCACCTCACACTTGTAGAAAAAAAAAAAATATCAGAAAGAGAAACAACAGCATTTACCAAATTATGTTTTCAATTTCCTTCTTTCTAACCAAGGTTGAACAGCTGTGCCCTGCTCTGCAGCAGATGGCCTGACGAAATGGGAAATGGATGCTGCCAGTCCTGTAGTTTTCTGGCTTCCTCACATGCAGAAGACATCACTCAGCCCCTCACCATGTCACAGAGCTGCAACTCTGCAACTAGTTACTGCAACTGCTGCCTAACACAACATGGTCTCTTCACCACGAGCTCTCTGCCAAAAAACTCACTGCCAAGGAAGTCATCAGAGCAACCTCCCTTGATTTATGTTCTCCAGCTGTACTTTCACCCACCGCAGGGAGGAAGTGCTGACTTACTGCATTTCAAAACTACAAGAGAGCACAGCCCCAGCTGTGCAAGCAGCTGGCACATGTTCCTCCAGACATATTTGGGGTGTCAGCTGAGGAGAATGGCTCAAGCACATCAGTCTGCTGGTGTGGTCAACACCCCCATGATGGCTCTGATTCTCAGGTGCAACATGTACCCGATTCAAGGATGCTGAATAAGACAGGAAATGTCAGTTATCAGGCTCGCTTTCTAGAAGCTTCATAAAAATGACCAGCTCACAATTTCATTCCTGTCTTACCTTGAAAATGCTTTTCTAAATTTCTGGTTTGCTCATCAAGGTGCAAGAGGAGATTTTTTTGGTTTCTGCCAGAGAGACATAAAAAGTAAAACCCACCCATTAAACCCCAGCACATCTCCGCTCTCTGCCCTACAACGATAAACACCTCTGTCTCTCTGCAAGGAAGAGTGCAGAAAGTTCAGCAGAGCTCATCAAGTGGCATGGCTTTTGTTCTGAGAAGTATCTGAGGTGCTATTGCCACAACTTTCTCCAAAGTTCTTTTTTTGCTCTGCAATTGGAGAGGCAAAAAGTCCATCCTGAATAACATCACCCTGACATAAGGTCACGGGCTAAGTCAGTGTTCAGTCAGTCCCATTCTTCTCATCTCTCCACCACCTAAAGCCCGCCATCACTGCTTGCATGACAGCAGCAGCAGGTCTCGTAGCACTGCTACATAATGGCAAGAAAGCCCAAGACATAAAGGAAACAAAACAAACACATCAAAGAGCAGGGGCTCAGCTGTAATGTCCATACCGTTCCCACCGTGCTGGTGAATGGCTTTGATAAAGTTTGATGCTCAAAAAATGAAATGCAGGAAGTTGGCAAGGTAGACTACGTAAGTTATCTTGGCGTAAAAGGTGAAGAAGCAGAGCAAGATGACAGACCTTATCTATCACCTTGCTGTTTGGAAGCCACATAGAACACTCTGGAGATGAAATGTGTGGTTATGCTCAGGTAACTGAATGGTGCCAGGCAGGGCAAAACTGCTCCACATATACATGCAGTGTACTGTGGGCAGGGGAAAAGAACATTACTGCAGCATCTGTTTTTTTCACACTGCATTACTTCAGAATTGTTTAGTAGGAATTCATTAAGTAGAAATTCAGTATGCATGGTATTTCATGACACTACGTATAACTGGCAACTTCTTACAAGCCTTCTGCATGTGCAATACCTTTATCAGTTGTTTCTAACCACCCCTTTCTCCACTTCTTTCCCCAGCACTTTTTCCCTGCTGTCTGCACCGCAAACAAAAGATGTTCAGGAAAGACAAATTCAACTAAAAGCAAAGCTGCTACTTGAACACATCTCCAGCTAATTTTCATCAGAATATGCTATTCTAGATAATGTACACAAGGTAAAGCAACCTTGAAGTAATTATTTTTCTTCAGATTTCAAGTTGAATCGGCACTGTTGGCTACAAGCTTGTTAACTGACTTCATCAGTCAGAACTTTCCACAGAGCTCAGAAAGAGATGACAGACCATGGACTCAAATGCTGTCAAGTCTGAATATTAAATGTGTTTTATAATAACGTTCTAGCAAGGAGAAGTACTGGCAATGCCAGGAGCTTCTGGTTTGGCACTGAGTAACAATCAAGGCTATAATTTTCAGAATTATACTCCACTATGCTATTTAAGATATATATATATATAAAGCTATCCAGAAAATCAGAAATAGGAGATGGCCAATAAAATTAGCACGTTATCTAAGTCCAAGGTGCTTCTTCATCTCCAGCTCATATATTCAGTTATTCCTCTAAACACATGGCTGGGCCAGCCAGACAAGCTACTTACTATTTCAAATAGTTGTATTTACATTCTATCAACAGCTCGTGGCTAATTTTGAGATTCCAGAAAAGAGAAGCACAAATAATCTGGAATGAAACCTCCTCTTTTTTTGGAATTAAAAGCTACTGACTCAGCCACGGAGTTACAGCGGCCTTTCCCTTGTGTTTTTTTAGATCTTATCCCAGCTGTACCATTGAAGAGTTTAATTTGCCTGGCAAAAGAAAACAGGTTTGCTTTCTAAGGCACAGAGAATAAATGCCCTCCCAGACACATCTACTTGTGTGTAATTTAAGAATAACAATAGTAATCTGAGGTCAAAGTGTCACTTCAAAACTTCTGAACATTTTATTCACCTAAGCATTATTCAGTGAATAAGCATGACCTAATCTCAAATCCTATGCCATAAAAACATACGCATCTGCTTAGAAAAAGTTCAGTAAATGTCTAACAATTGTTTAATTAGTACTACACTGAATAGTATTTTTTAACCTAATCAGGACCCCTTGCTTTAGTCCAATTAAGGACAAAAAAACCAATACCACAAGTTCTTTTTAGTCACAATCATACTTCCAGGACTGCACAAGTAGTAGTAACACATACAGTATTTACAAAGCGACACGATTCAAGTCTGGCAATAGGAAAGACTCCATTAGTTAGGAAGGGAGATACACTGAAATGATTAACTTGAGAACAGCTGCTGAATTTCATAAAGTCTGGAACTTCTGGCAAAAGAAGAAAAGCCTTCAGCTGAATTTCCATTAGCTGCAGTTTCCTTTCCGATGGAGACATGTTTGGAATTCTGGATAACATAAGTAAGTTTGACTGTTCAAAATCAATAATGTCAAGCTGACACTACAGAACAAAAAAATGTTACCTTAATGGAAGAAAGAAAAGTTTAGGGAGAGGAAAAAACAGCCAGCAGAGATCTTGCTCGAGTAGATCTAAATATAGACTTGGGCAAAACCTTACATTTACAGCGAAGGAAAAACGAGCATCTACCAATATATATATCCCGTGTGCTAATCAATTCCCTAATTAATGTAACAATGCTTGAAATAAACACACTTGCTATGGATGACGTCAGTTCTTAAAGTAGGACTAAATTCACGGCCACTCAGAAAGCTGCTTTTAATTGTGTTCATTGAGGCAACTCCTTCTCCCCTGGCACTCATCATCAACCCACCTTATACTATCAGTCCCCCAACGGCGAACCTGAGAAATCAATCTGCTAATGTATAATTTGTAAAGCTCCTCTGACTAACAAATGGATAATTGATTCTTGCACAAATGCTGCATCCCAATGGATATGAACTGGATGAACAAGAAACGTAAGACTGGATTTTACTCCAATTCTGTGAGAAATGCAATATTTACAAGCTAGGAATCTAAACGTTTTAATAGTTGCCTGTGACTTCATGCCTTTTAGCCATGGTTAGCAGGCTAGCAACACATGCATTAGGAGTGTGAAAAGCAAAGTGATGTTTGATCATACTTGCAGCAAAGCTCATTTTACTTTAAGAGGTTCTGAACACTAAGACAACCCACTTATGCAGCAGTGTCATCCATTCTTTGAGAAAAAAAAAATCTTTTTCCTAAATTTTCCCAAATTAACTCAAAGATTTTTAAGTGTCAGTCTATGCAAAAGCACACATATAAGCATGTCCAAAGAAGAAAATCATCCGTTAGTCTTTTCTGCGGCATTATGTTCTTGTAATTCTGGATCTACCCAACCACTCTGTAGCTGATCTCCATACTATAGGAAAATTTTGTGCATATGGAGATTGAAATAAAAATATAAATAAAAGAATAAATCAGACTCTTACAAGTGCCTATTTTTTATCTCCTCATGAGTTTTCATCTGCATGATATTCACGTGAACAGACACATAAAAATCCAGTTCAGCAATATGAACTCATTTCTTAAAATGCTAACCCACAGGCATACAGACTACCATTTTTATGTTTGCAATGCTTCCACCATGAAAATGGTGGAAAGACTTATTTCCAACAGAAGAAATTACTTCCATCACAGAAGTCTCCAAGTGTCAGTGCTGATCTGGAAACAAACTGCCTCAGTTACTGCCACAACTAAGCCAAGATACTCTTAGAATATAAGGCTTGCACTGGTAGGCTGAGGAATTTGCTCTGAATAAAAGTTCAACTATTCAGCTTTTACATATATTAATTAAATGATCTATACTCCATTGAATTTGGAGAAACAATGTTGTTAAGACTATTGAAATAAAGTAAACCAGTACTGTATATTTTCTTTCCCCAACTGTGCCTGCCCAATTCAAAATGATAACCTCAGCTCCCCTAGAAGAATGCCTTATGTAAGTAACTTGCCAAAAAGGAACCTGAATTTTTCAGGGTCTTTTCATGTTGGGAAGCAAGAAAAGGTGAAGGGAAATAAAGCACACAGAAGATGCTCCCAGTATTAAAAAAAATTACAGTCCTGCACTGATTTATGCACAGTTCACATATTCATAGTTTTAGTGATACAATAGAGGGAAAAGCAACCCTAAAAACAATACTATATCATGGTTTACATATAATGTGATAGAAGTCCATATATAACTATGTGTATGTGAACAACTAAGAAACATAATGCAGCAAAACAAAGGTTTAAATCAAAAAGGTAATTTTAAATGTTACAGAATAAACTGTTTACCACTGTCTGCAATAGAAATTACATATTCTGTACTTACAATGCCAATTTTCATTTGATGAAAATTTACTAATATCCACACCAAAAAGGTTTTGTTCAACAGTACTGCTAATTCCAGCAAGTGAGGATTCCTGCTCCAGTGCTTTTCCTGCAGCATTTGTGAATTTATCATTCTCCAAATGAAAAACTGGAGATTATATTGGTTAGATAAAAAGGGGAGGGGCAATTCTGGGGAGAGTAACAAAGTCTGGGACGCAGAATAATAACATTAACTTATATTTTATCTGTAGGAAGGCACACGTTGCCTACAAAAAGAAAAATCTCAAAAGCTCGTCTAATTCTAAGGGAATATGAGGACAAGGAATCTCTCATATATCACCTGAGAAACTGAGAAAGACCAGTAAGCCTACAGTGATTTCAATACTTTCCACATCAGTGAATCCCTTAATCTTGTTTGTCAACTACAGGAACAGAGCAAAAACACATCCAAAGAGAAAAATTAACAAGGGATCTCCTCAAAGCCGTAGCATTCGCTAGACAATCCGAATGCTTGTTTAGGAATGACAGAGCTACAACTGAAAACAGATCTATATTGGAAGCCTACACCTCTTCCTAGCATTCCCTAACTGTTGGCTAATTCCTGACAAATCCAAAACAGGATCTCTTTTCTCTTAAAACAGTGACGTGTGAAGTTACGTCCTCATGGGAGCTTTGTGCCACAGGAAACAATTTACTCCTTTTTCCTCCTCTTCCCAGGTCCTCTTTGACATCCACTGTGTAACTGCAGGGCCACAAAGATGAAATGCCCTAAGCCTGCCTCTGCTTTGTTGTCACTAGCTGTGGATCAAAGTCATCTGAGAATATGCTGCAATATTTCCCTTTGCACTTACGGGAGGGATGAAGCAAGGGATGCACGTAAAGACTCCATATACGTGCCTCAGAAATCCCAGTAAAGGGTGGAAGAGGACTATTCCAGTAAGATGCACCTCACTGATTTCTCAACCAGCTTTTCTTTCTCTACCAGCTCTCCAACACTGAAAATTTTGAGAATTCATCATGAAATATTCCGCTTCTACACAGGGTACTGTATTATAAATTGGGCCCTGGAGAGCAATGCAAAACCCTGAGTATCATACTTACTGGGGCACTTTTGTAAGCTATTTTTAATAGAATAACACCCCAGTGTCATTAATTTACAGAACAGGAAGTGAGTAGAATGAGATTTTTTTCCATTTCTTGACAAAACACAACTCAAAGAAGTGACCGATGAGAAAAGCCAACCAGGTCATAAAACAGCACTGTTCTTGGCAGGACAGGTTAGCTTTAGAGATTATTCCACAGGTGCTTTGACCAAACAACTTTTAAAAGAGAGATGAGGCTCTTGACTGTTCTTCTCAAGGGTCATCCATTGTTTTGCTAGCATTAGGACAGCCATTGGTGATCACCTGTTCCCCTCTCCCCGGTGTAACACAGAACAGAGGACACAAGTAGTTTTCTTCTTTCTATCACCTCTTGCCATGGAAAACTGCACGAGAGTATTTTTTTTTCAGTTAGTTTAGCCTGTCAATCACTGTACTATAGATGACGATTCCAGTCTAATGGCTACTGAAATCAGTGAGAAGATCTCCCACTGACTGAATTGCACGGAACACAGACTCTGTAAGAGAAGAACTCCACTGGCTGCAAAAGACATAGCCAGTCATATTCTGGAATAGGCTCCCCAGGGAGGTGGTTGAGTCCCCATCCCTGGATGTGATTAAAAACCGTTTGGATGTGGTGCTCAGGGACATGATTTAACGGAGGGCTGTTAGAGTTAGGGTAGGATGGTTAGGTTGTGGTTGGACCTGATGATCTTTAAGGTCCTTTCCAACCTGCATGATTCTATGATTGTTGGCAAAGCTGAATATTAGACTGGGTGGTTAATGGCCAAAAGCTAAAACATACAGACATCCGATCACCAACATTTGTACAAACAGGTAGAAGTCAGGTCTGTATGAGAGAATAAATACATTTCCTGATTACTGAAAGCATTCTGTTCTCTTCAGACACCAGCTCTGAAACTTCCTTTGTTTGTCATTATATCATCTGAGATAGTCTTCACAAACCTGGTGAAGAGATCCTCAACAATGATCAATTTTGCATTTTGGATTCGGACAGGATAAAAAAAAATAATCTGCAAATTAAGATGATAGGGTGGGAGGAAGGAGAGTCCTCACACAAGCAGAAACTATGAATCCCGAAGTTCAATGTAACTTACTTTAAGTGGCAAACTATGCAGCATTCTCACTGTGGTAGTAAGATAAGAAAAGCTAAATATGAAGATGAATTGATGCTGTGCAATGTCCCCAGTGCATTTGCATATAAACAGGCTTTATTTCAAAGCAGCAAGTGTAGACATTCTGGCTCATAATAAACTTTATTTAATGCAGACCAAAAAAGCAAGCGGATTCATTCATTCTTCCATTATTACACTGCTCACATGTCAAAGTTCCTGTCTTCAAGAACTGTTACGGCCTGCAGCAGCTACACACCTCTACTATGAGCCAGGGCTACGACAGCGAACACAAAAACACCAGACTTACAGAATTTCTCATACTTCTACTTATTTGTGCCACAAACCTCTTAGTGGAACTAGCTTCCTCAGCAGCATCACAGAGGAGATGATCAGCTTTAAAGAAACTACTTTGTTCAACAACAAAGTGGAGGGTTTTAACAACCAAGATCAGTCAAATCTGGACTGACCACATTCAGCATTCTGACAGGACTGCAATAAACAACGGATACACACTGTCATGTCTTTTCACGCAAAGAAGTCTCATTATTTGGATGCAAATTGTTATTAAACTTATGAAGTTCCTTACCAACAATATCTCACCCCTATGGGAAAAAAGACTTCACCTTCATGCTTTCTTCATTGTATTATGTCCCTGTTATGTCATTCTATGTTGCTAATAGTGCTGCATTTTTATTGTTAATGGAAACAAAGGGCTGCAGCTCTATCATTAATGTCAACTTATATAAAAAACACTGTCCTCCAGAACTCAGTTGCTCTGGACTTTCTAACTATGAAAACATTTTCTAATGCAAATAATATTTTATTAATGCCAAGACTCTGAATAATTCTGACAAGTAAACTGCTATTATTTTTATATGTGCACGCAAGTGCCTGCCTTCAGTATACAAGAAGATGTCATTCAGGTATAATATGCTATTTAACAAAAGGAAAACAGCTCTAGAATCAGCAGTATACTAACTTCTTTGAAGGCAAACTTTTCCAAATCCTTCCTGTGCTTTTAAAGGTTGTAAGGAGGTAGAAAATGCATTTGTGTTATCCAAAACTAACTGTTTCACTGCTGCTAATAAAAGCTTTAGAGGAACTTGGCCCAATAATCCAGCTGTGTAACAGCAAAACACATTTAGGGTGGGTATAAAACAGATGTGGCACAATATGCTCATGAGATGACTTAAAAAAGGAATAAGTAAATCATGGAATATGCCTTGTGCCAGTAGCATCACCTGGTCAAATCTGCCAAAATTGCAGTAGGGGAAGGATATCTGCAATGGCTGTGAGCCTGAGGTTCCTTACAATGCTAAGAGGGGGAACAATCTAGTCTTGCCAGAGATTAAGCCTCTGCAAGGCACAGAAAAGTATAAAAGCCCAGTGTTTAACATATGTCTGAAATTTGTTGGGGCTCTTTTGAGTTTCCCTTAAGAATGGATAATCCTTTGGTAAAACAACACTGTTTAAATTTGATATGAAAAAAGAAAATATAGTGTTGTGCATGGTTGTTTATTTAATTAGAAATAATCTTTCTTTGTTTTTCATAAAAGCAAATAAACTTTGTTGTCAAATCATGAAATTAGAGTGAGCATAGGGAGCTAGTAATAGTTGCAAAGAGATTACATTTTCTAAATAATCACAAGATGCAGAATGCATTCAAGCAACTGATGTTACCAAACCAAGATGGTAAAAGAGTCAGGAAAAAAAAGGAAAAAAAAATATACTTTTACGTTCGATGTATCTGTATAATGTCACCAGTAATTTTCTTTAAAACATTCAAAAATGTCATTATGCAAATTCCCTTAGCAGAATTACAGTAAGTCCTCTACTTGATCTTTCATATAAATAGATTCAGAGTTCCTACGAGGTCTGATTCAAAAAAAAAAAAAAAATTTAAAACATTTGCCCTTCAGATGATCAGCAATCCTATCTCACATATCGTAGTATTAATATTCTTAATGTTTGGCATTCTCTCATAATGAGATATTTTTTCCTCCACAATTTTTCAGATTTCAAGATTTGAGAAAACACACAGAAGAGGTTAGAATCTTTCTAAGTCAATAAAAACAGAATTGTGTGTTATCAGTAGATTACTGACAAAAAAAAGTATTTATTCAGTAATATTCTTTTCCAGTAATAATGAATAGCTCCCACAGTAACCTAATATATTTATTCAAGTAAAAAATTAACCAGCACTAGGTTCAATTTGAGTTGGATACACTGAATACAAAGATGAAGTGCAAAATTTCTGATTTTTTTTTTTTTAAATCAGCATTGTCAATGAAAATGACTGTCCCACTGCGCTGGTGCAGCCTCACCTCAAGCACTGTGTGCAGTTTGGGCACAATAAAAGAAGGACGTGAAACTATGAGAGAGCATCCAAAGGAGGACCAAAGAAAGGGGAAGGGTCTGAAGAACAAGACATATAAGGAGTGCCTGAGGTCCCACGGTTTGCTCAGCACAGAGCAGAGGAGCTGAGGGGAGGCCTCATGGAGGCGCATCCCTTTCCACCTGGGATATTCTATGATATACATGAAACTTTAATAGGAAAAGAATCACAGAATCATAGAATGGCCTGCGTTGCAAAGGAGCACAGTGCTCATCCAGTTCCAACCCCCTGCTGTGTGCAGGTCACCAACCAGCAGCCCAGGCTGCCCAGAGCCACATCCAGCCTGGCCTTGAATGCCTGCAGGGATGGGGCATCCACAGCCTCCTTGGGCAACCTGTTTCAGTGCCTCACCAGCCTCTGGGTGAAAAACTTCCTCCTCATATCCAACCCAAACCTCCCCTGTCTCAGTTTAAAACCATTCCCCTTGTCCCATCACCACCCACCCTCACAAACAGCCGTTCCCCCTCCTGTTTATCCGCTCCCTCCAAGCACTGAAGGCCACCATGAGGTCTCCCCGCAGCCTTCTCTTCTCCAAGCTGAACAAGCCCAGTTCCCTCAACCTTTCCTCACACAGAGCTGCTCCAGCCCTCTGCTCATCTCAGTGCCTCCTCTGGCCCCGCTCCCAGAGCTCCACATCCTTCCTGTGCTGGGGGCCCCAGGCCTGGACGCAGCGCTGCAGATGGGGCCTCACAGGAGCCGAGCAGAGGGGGACGATCACCTCCCTCTCCTGCTGGCCGCCCCTTTTTCATGCAGCCCAGAACACAGCTGGCCTTCCGGGCTGCAGGCGCACACTGCTGCCTCATGGCCAGATTCTCATCCACCAGGACCCCAAGTCCTTCTGTGCAGGGCTGCTCTCATGGGGTTCTTCCCCCAGTCTGTATCAATACCTGGCATTGCCCCACTGGGCTGAGCCAGGGGTTAAACTTTGAGCATGGAGCCACAGGACTCCACCACCAACTCTGAGCAGGAGGTCCCACAGAGGATAATGACACTTTCCTGCACAGACATTTGCCCCTATGAGAATGTGAATTTTCACTTTTTTTTCGGAGCCCACACTTATAGCAGTATGTTTTGTTCCGCACAAAGAGCAGGATTTCAGCTTCAAATCTAAAAGGCACACTGACATTCAGCTATCCAGATCTTTACTCTAAATTCTGTTGCTTCATTTCATTTCCCGACTAAGTCTTCTTTCACAGTCTGACAGTGACAACTAAAATGATGTAGTTAAAGTAATAAACACAGAATTTTAAGCAGACTGTCAAAATAAGTGACATTTATATCATTTTAGTCTTAAACTCTCACATAAAGTTCCATTCAAACTAACTTCTTCATTATACAATCAAATGCTAAAAGTTACCTTCCCCATTGAAAGATGCTTCATTATCTATCTCAATAGTTAGTATGGTCTGCATCATTTCCAGCAATAGCATTCAGTGCTCAGCAATAGCTTCTTCTTCATTAGGAAATATGGCTTTCTTGTTAGCAATTAAATTCTTCCAAAAGCCTGATAAGTCAAGAGAAACCTCTGACACTTGTTTGTGACTTGTAATCAGAAACATCAAAGGGCCATTGATTTATCTTTAAATAAAGAACACTCTTGCTCCAGAAGCTGGATAGTGCTGCAACTTTCTTAGGCCCAAGGACAATAATATCACAACTGAAGGAATTCATCCTAGAATTTTTAAGGAAGCAGAGATGGCCCAGTGACTCTGGATTCCTGCCACTCTGATTAAACTGACATAAAGATATGTTTAGTGCCACACAACGAGAGATAATTAGGAAAAAAATGATGAGGCCGAGAAAAAAGTATGTAGTGGAAAGAAGTTCTGCAAAAACAGGCAGAAAGTTTAAATGTTTCATTCTCTTTCCGAAATTCCAGCAGTTTTGAATAGCTCACAAGTGTTCCATGCAAAGAAAACTTCAACTTCTTTGCACTAAGATAAATTTTCAAACACTATTTACATTTGTTTTCTCGGCTCATGCATCACCTCTGAAGCACCCGAGAGGCATTAAATATTTAAATTCCCTATTACTAGTAAAATAGGTGCTGTTTCTTCTTCTCACAGAATATCACTGGCACCAGCCAAGACTTCTCATTCTTGCTGTAAGCTTGATGTTTATTAGAAGACCAGAATGAGTACACATTTTCTTGCCTATTGGAAGGTTTTTGATTTGTTACTTAACTAAACATGTTCGTACAGATTTCTTCATATCTACAAGTCCTTAATCCACAAGATGCCAGTTGAAGCAATAATTATATTAATAAATTGTAGACAGTCTAAGAGGAAAAGAAAGACAGAGAGGCATTTGGAATTAACGTGCTGTGAATCAGTCCTGCATCATCCTTTGTCAGTGGCATTAGCAGGCTTTTTTCCCCCTTCTTGTTGCCTTTTAGTAATAATTTCCATGCATTTGACACATTTCATCTCACTCAATGCACTGAACCCTAGTACAACAGAACACCAGTTTGTCAAACATACATTATTTGAGGATGCATATCAGTTAATCTTAGGCGACTGACATTGTCAAAGACAGGCATGCTGGTGAGAGCTAAAAAAAACCAAACAAAAACAGGCTAGGCATGCAGGAGAAGAGACTGTATGAGAACACAAGCGTGGTGACTGAGATACCAGCACCCCCAAATTCCTGTCTTATAATTCTCAAAAAAACAATAATCTCCCATACTGGTTTCAAAGCACACATTTTCACTTTTACTGCAAGGAGGAACTGCAAGCCCGAAAAGACTACTAGTTGACCTGGCAGAGGATAGAAGAAAGATTGATCTGAAAAGACTTCTAAGCCATTCGAGGTTAGTTTCACAGAAGCCTCTGAGAATGTTTATGGAGTACGTGAATATAAGCTTTTGCAGCACTAGAAACATTTGCAATTCAGCAACTAAATAACCTAAGTATTCTACCAGTATTACAGGACGATGTTCTAACAGGATTCTGTAAAAAAAAAACCTAACCAAACAGGTATTTGTTGTTGTTGTTGTTGTTTAGAGATTTGAATAAATTATTTGAATTAACTAAAATTTGAACATAGGAAACTCCATACAAATATGTGGAAGAACTTCTTTATGGCACAAAACACTGGAACAGGTTGCCCAGGCAGGTTGTGGAGTCTCTATCTATGGAGATATTCAAGACCAGTCTGGACATCAACCTGTGTGACCTATTGTAGGGTGCATGCTTTAGCAGGGGGAGTGTATTTAATGACCTTTTGAATCTCTTCCAACCTCTGCAATTCTGTGTAATTCCAATTCAAGATCATGATCCAGAAACTGGCTACCTTGGAGATTCTGCAACATACCTGTCAGTTCTCTCTCAATGTTCACAGAAACTAGACATGATAATCATGTATGACATGAAGAAATAAGTAAATCCTCTGAGGTCAGTCTTTATATCTGTCTCAAAATTGGGATCAAAATCAAATGAAAGCCAATATAGGATGGAATCAGACTTCTCTTAAAAACAAAATTTGTATTTATTTGTTCAATAGAGATAAAGAGAGATAAAAGGAAATCAAGAGGACTAAGAGAGAAGTAATGATACTTTCCACATATATTTAACATGAACTTTTGCCCAACATATCAATGCCTCAGGTAAGGTCATCTCTCTTTGACAAGACACTATTTTATTTACTTGGAACAATTTTTAAGCATTACAAATTTCTAGCAATTAGTAACAACAGATATTTCTCCTATTTACTACTGCAAGGTAGTAAACACTATCTTGTGTTTACACTCACTAATGGAAACACATCTCAGATGGAATTTTCTCATTTGGGACTCAATGAAGAACCAGTGAAAACTTAATCAAAGAAAATACTCCTTGCCACAGAGAATTTACAAGAGAATGTTTTGCATCTATGGAATCCATGAAGCGACTCTAATTCTTTAAGAAATATTTGTTTGCAATTCACAACAGAGCAGTGCTATAATGGAAATCTCCAAGGAGGAGAGACAGCAAACAGATAGTGGAAGAAGAGAAGGAAAAACCCATCAAGAGTTTTGTTTGTCATTCTTCTAATCTGTAGTCCAAAATCTTTAGGAGTTCAGATTAGAAGGAAAATATTCTGACATATAGCAGCCAGTGGAAAACAAACTATCTCTACTGGTTCAACAGCTGACAGTGTTCATCCAAAAAATCCCTCTCTGTTTAACCAGAAAAGAATGCTAAAAGCTGCCTTGTTTCACACACACATAGTTCATTCTGCTCCACAACACCTAGTAATTACAAAGTAAAGTTCTTCTTTAGAATGCAAGTTCTCCTTGATCAAAATTATTTTTCTTGAAACTATGAAAAAGACAAAATGCACCCTTTCCATCTGATCTTTGATGTACTTATTTTTTGCACAGGAGATTCATGTATTACCAGAAAAGAAAGAAACAAAATAAACAAGAAACCAACAACAGACAAATACGAAGAATATACTGCAAGAAACACTTTTTTTTTCTAGTCTACATCTAATAAAGAAAAAGAATTAAAAAAGAAGTAATCACTCCTATCCCTATAATCAGACATGGCACAGAAATATTTATCTGAAGCCAGTAAAGATTCAGAAAGGAGATAATATCATAAAAGCTGTAGAGCATTGGTTTATACGGCCCAATCCTACATTCATCCTAAGAAACGAGCCTTCCAGCAGCTCCTGGTTGGGCTTCAATAATAAAGAAAAATAGAACAGCAGATTTGAGTGGGTGGGTACAAAGAGAACCCAGGGGTTTTGTTTTAGAGTCTTTAGTAGACAACATCTCCTATGACTTGCTGTACACTGCATCTTTACAGAAGGATGTAGATTTCATCTCTAGGAAGAGTGTGGAGGAAAACAGCCCTGGTCATGCACCCACAAGTAAAAGACACTTTTACAAATAAACTCTTTCAACTACCTGACACAGACTGGAATGAATACAAGTCTAAGGCATTTAATGCTTGCCTCGAGAGAAAATGTCAACTTCATTTGAGCAAGTTCTTGAATCAAATCTTTTACTGCAGAGATGGAAGAGAAGAATTCAGGTACACTTTAATCTGTTTTTTTTTTCCCCCGACAGATTATTTGAAGACAAAGTTAACAAGTAACATACACGTAATCTAATTGGAACCACCAATTGCAGAAATCAAAGTCTTTCCTCTTTTGAACTGCAGTCAGCATCACCTCTGCAGAGCTAAGAAAACTAAGAAGTTACAAGAAATTGGAGAACATCATCAGGTTAACTTTTAATTAATGCCCAGTAAGATCATTGTTAATTTGACTGTTACTATTTATAAAGTTTTCTACAAAGGCTGTGCCTGGGAGGCTACATTTTGGCTGAGACTTCTTTCCTCTTGCACAATTGTGTAATTAGATTTTTCAAAAACATAAACAAAACCTTTCACCTCTCTCATGCAGCTAGCTGTGTCAGCTTTAGAACATACGTTCCTTCTGCAAACATGCCAACACCTTGCAATGGATACTCTGACAAGTGCTGACACTGCTATGAAAAGTTGATGCTTGGCTACCAGATTTTGTGACAATACCAGGAGGAAAAAAAAATAATAATTGCCAGTTCCCTTCCTCTGACTCTCATGGAAAAAGAGGACACTGAAAAAGATGTGTGTGTGTATATGTATAAATTAAAAAACATAAAGTAAAAAATAAATAAATAAATAAAAATCAACAACTATGCACAATTAAAAAAAAAAAATCTAATATTCCAGAACACAATTTTAAATTGACCACTTCATTCATCCCCTAATATCAGGAACCAAAATAAGAAAAAAAAAGAAGTCTGCCTCTTCTTCCTTCAATCAATACAATCCCTTAAGAGTCCAAGCTTCAAAACATTCACATAAAATATTAGCGTTATATATTTGCAGTAGATAAACTGAACCAGCAAGGCAATCAATCAATTTTCAATTACTTGTGGCAACTAGATAAGACGATAGCATACACACTAACAACTGACAACAGACACCTAATGAGCGGGCTCATACCTTATGGAAGTCACGAGCTTCTGGGGTATATAATTAATAATAGCCATTTACAATCATAAATATGTATTTCCTCTTCTGTTTTCAGAAAGAGAGTTTATTGTATGGAAACTGAGACGTGCTCATCACCAAACCATCCAGTTCAACTTCGTTTTCCAAGGACTATAAATTGCCACTTGTCTTATGGTGGGGGTAGGGAGTCACGAAATGCATCAGTAAAATTTCAGGTGTGGCACAAACACGAATGTATCTATTATTTAGTACATCACAGCTTTTTACAATGCAGTAGATGTGCTGTAAATAACGCCATACTTACAACATCAAACTTCTGTGTGATGTTCCCCTGGACATCAAGTAAATAAACTTTGCCATAATGCGTTCCCAGTGCCAAAAACTGTAAAAGAAAAAGATTGATCATACAAGACACCACAACCAGAACTACAGCAGTGCTAAATGAACTCCGGGATGTTTAACAGATTAATGATTAGCAACACTCAGAAGGAAAAAAAAAATCTGCTATAGACAAAGCTTATTTTAACTGCAGCTAAAGAATAAAACAGGGCTTCAAGCCCACATTACTGTGATAGTGCAAGTTAGCTGTCAGAATGAGTCATGAGGATCCTCATCTACTGACAACTAATGGTGTGTCTGCAGTCTGTATGCACTGCCTGATGGACTGTGGCAGCAAATTAAAAATGCAGTGTGAAAGCAAGTACTTAAACACAGACCAGAAATAGTTCTCGGATCCTTCCCACAGCTTTGTTTCAATTGTCATGGTATCATTTGGGCTTTAATTCTCCCCCACCACAAACATAAAAGCAAAACATTCAAACAGAGGAATAGGCCATTGGTGAAACACTGCTGGATTATGGAAAGTCTCTGCTTGCTTTTAAGCACACAGATAACCACAAGGTTTGCCTTCTTTCACTTAGTAACACTGGTGTGTGGCAGACTCAATACAAATAACACTTCTCCTTGGGTATTTCAGAGTTTCATTCTAAAAAGAAGTAACAAAATAAAGTGACCTCCACATAAAAGCATGCCATCACAAAATTATTTTGATATAAACAAGACTGCAATTGATTCTGAGAGATCTGCTGTTAATTGAACCATGCAAACTACACCTAAGCAGGAAAGGAAGAACTTTGGTACTACTTGATTTATGACAGAGGTTTCTTTTATTCCCCCCCCCACCTCCTTTCAGCATTACTCAAATAGTCTAGGCTCCTCAATTCTCTGTATTTCACTGCATGTGAGCATGCTTCATTGCAACCTATAATGAAATGCTCAAATTTACAGGCACTGCTAAGCGTGTCAGTCAGGCAGCACAATCTTTAAAAAATAACCTTACAGAAAGTCAAGGTTTAAAAGGATTTATCAAAATGGAATTGCTTAAAATGAAATTTCAGTTCAGGCACTTAAAATATGAAGCTACATTAAAAGGAGTCAAAAAAGGGAAAGAAGGGGTTCATTAGAAATTCATTCCCTGCAATGCCTTTCACTCCTGCAAGGTTGCCTTTTTTCAGGAAGAAAAAAGTCCCCCGGGTAAAAAAATCAATACTGGTTAATAAAACATCAGGTGTGCAGACATAACTAGGTATGACTATTCCACTGCACAGGCCTGCTTGAATGCACCAGGTGCCATGACGATTAGTCATCCAGTGCAGACAGCAAGCCTGGTGAAAATATGATGCTTTAGCAGTGAAAAGAAAAAAATAATTCTGAGGGGAAATTAGTCTGGAAACAGAAGCCAGATTTTCAGGATTCCCAGCAAAGTTCAACAGCTTTAATCAGAGACATATTTTACACAATCCGATGTAATTTTATTAATGATGAGTCTTTAGCAGGGCTTTTCTTAATTCAGCAGGAAAAGAAACAGAACCACACCAAAGAACACCCCAACAGCACCTTAACCCACCTTCAGTTTTAAGTTCTCTATTGTAGCAGACATATTTCAGACACATACCAGACTCCAGTACCTAGCTTCTAACCATATTGATCCTTCTCATAAATAGTGCATACAGTTTGCTGGGAAACTAAAAGTGTTGGGATACTTAAACAGCTTTCCTGTATTGCCACTCTTTGTGATGCTGTAGTTAAAGCTGTATCTGTGCACGTCCTTACAGAACAATCCTGCTTATCTCTTGCTTTTCAGAATTCACCCGCATCTCAGAAAGGTGGCACAGATGGGGAAGCAATGCTTGCCAATTTTCAAAATATCTGCTTAATTCTAGGTTGTCAAAAAACATTTTCAGAAGACTTATTGGATTAATTCCCAGAGTTAAAATACATGTCTCATCTTAAGAGCCTCTTGAGCCGTGGCAGCAGTCCTTTGAGTGCAAGAGGCACAGCACGAGTCAGTCTGAAAAGGCAGCCAAATAACAGAGATAGGTCCCTCAACAATCAATGTTAAGGAGTTATTGGTGGCTGTGAAAAATAATGCGGAAAGCAACAATTATGTTTTACATAGTAACTGTTACTTGACAAATTACCAACTCTCATACTTTCAGATGTTCCGCATCATTCATCATATTTTAAAACTCTCCCCAGTATTTATAAAAGATGAGAAAATAAAGTAATTATTGAAGTCAAAGATACAACTTAAGTTCCTTTATGATAAGAACAAAGAAACAGCTCTTAATAAAATTTCTTCTTTGCATTGTTTATCCAGTCTTCCCTTCCATTCTCTTGTACATCTGAAACAGTATTAGAGCATTAAAAAAAACCAACACACTGTAATTACTTTCTTCACATCATATAAACAGAAACTCAGACATCTTCCACAGCTGAATATATGCTGAGCTATCCCTTTGCATGAACCTGCTTTCAGAGATTGAGGCTGCAGAAATAAGCATATTACATGACAATTTATTTTCTGGACGAAGGAAAGTTGGGATTGTATCCCAGTTGTAGTTCATAATACTGTCCATAACTAAATCTACTACATTTTCCAGTAGCTTATGTAAACACAGCATCTAACAAATTACTGCATCTTGAATTCTGACTGTGAAAGGAAGGACTGTTCAACGCTAACCATGAATTTTATTCACATTATTGTTGGCTTCCACTGCACCTCTAAATCTGGCAGTACTTCTACACATAAATATACTGGTGCATTGTAAGCACAGATAAATACATAAACCCTAGCACAAGTACCATCTCTGCCCTAAAGTCGTGTGATACCTTTTCATGCACTGTCATGCAACTGGCTGCATCTTTCTGCAGAATTTCTGTCACTCCATTAGAAAGTCGTTCATACTTCAGCTTGGGCTCCTCTTCACTCTCATCTTCCTATGTTTAGAATGGTAAAATAGAAGGGAGGAAAAAATAGAAAAGAAAAACCATTTAGAAGTTAATTTTAAATAAATAGAAATGTAAATATACCCAGAATTGTTATACAGCAACAGGCACAGATGGATCACTATCACATCTTAACAACAGCCATTACAATCCAAAGCCAAACTTACACATTTTTATCATTCCAGAGTTTGGGTTGTGCTTTTTTGTTACTGCTCTTTTTTTTCACTCCAAAGTTTCGTGTGCAAACAAAGACTGTATTAATAGCATAACAGTTCAGCTGCAGTCTAAGAGGCATTTAGTTGATTTCTAAAAAAGCATGGAAAAAAATGTATGTGTATTTTGCTACATAAAATTAGTCATTCCCAATTCAGAAGAAAAATTTAAGAGATGGATATGGAAAAATGAATGGTGATAAAATAAATTGTTCTACCATGGCCACATTTCAGTCTAAGCTGAAGCATGCAGGTTACAAGAAACTTCAGGACCTTCGCAAGACGCAGTATCTCTGTAGGAAGGATAGGGGCAAAATGCTGTAAACAAAAATAAGAAGAACCCACTACAAGTAAGACAACTGTGTAAGGCATACCAAGGTTTTTTTAGTTAAATAAAAGTATATTTTTGCAATAGTATCTGGGAAGACGATCCGGACTTGGTCCGTTCTTACGGGTCACCTCTATCATCTGCAGTAAATACCAAACTTTTCCTTTCTTTTTCTTTTCCAGTGTGTTAGGTATTATCATCAATCGCTACCTACATGCAAAGGAAGTGGCACACTGTGAGCAAAGAGGAAACTGAGGTAAAAAGCACAAGAAGCAAACTCACTGATCACCCAGCCCACTGTCTCCAGAGGAAAGGAAACTCAAGGTGCACAGTGTTCTGCCACAGGCATCTATCTGTGACTGATGGTCTACTGAAGTATAATGCCAAGGAGAGATTTCATGAGTTTCAATAGGCCACAGTTACTACTGTACATGCCTAGACAGACACAGACCCATACACACTCCTTGTTTCACACTGGGAAGCAGTAGGCCTTTCATAATAATCTCCTACATACGCTATTAGTTCTAATTAATGCACCAACACTGAATGTATTTCCCACACAAAACACTTTCCAAAGCACACTAGTGAGAGCCCCAGTAATGCAAATCTTTTACTTCCCACAAACCATTGGTTTCCAATTCCTATGACTAAAGATAAAAATGAACAGTGCCAGTCAATGGCAGAAAAACTCTCTCTGTGCAGTGTCTTTTTGTAGCTAATGATCTGAAAAATGAATGTGGGAAAAGAGACATCAATGTTTTGTTTAAGTTACCTTTGCCACATTTGCTATCGCCACAAACTCTCATATAAAACATAAAAAAAGCCATGTGGTCCTATGGACACATTCAGTATTTAGCACCAGGCTTATAGAAATACACTGCAAAGAAAGGATCTTTTGAAATGTTATTTCAGAGTTTTGTGACAGAATACAAATGAGATTAATATAGGGATGTCAGCAGCCCATGACGTAGCAGTCTGAAGTGAAGTGTCAAAATGTCCACCAAGAAACAATTTTATTCAGTAAGCCCAACAATGAACAAAGTTGTTACCAGACAGAATGACAACGTTAAATTACAGGGCTGTATATAAATCAGCCAAATTACTTGTGCCCACAGATCCTTAATAAATGACTACAGTGGTGCGGGAGGAGGTAGAGTCAAAGCAAAAAGGCTGGAAGTGGTGGAAGGAAGAAGGAAGCGTGCATCCATTCTACAGCAATTAATACATTACTGCATTTTATACACTGCTCATAAGGATTACACTTGAAATGTGTGGGTAATCTCTGAATAAATTTGTAAAAGTCAAAATTGAACTCCAGCCATCTAGTTTTTCTGAGATCCCACATGTTGCTGAAGTCTGGACATCAAATGTGCAACCAATGTGAAAAGTTAATTCTAGCCTCTTCAGTAGTTTGCATAAAAGCATTCATCCATGGACCATTAGATAAAGTCACTGTAAATAAGTTTTGCCTGTCTTATTTATGAGTGAAAACTAAGTAATTTTTCCCATATGCACATGCATACACAAAAAAAATATATATACTTTCAGAAGTCAGTGCACTGAAGCATTCTGCCAAGCTTCAAGAAGAAGTAAATAAAATGAAACCTCAAATAGAAGGCACAATGATGCACCCATTTCACGCTTTCTTGACAGGTATCTTTTATGTTAAGTAAAAGTCGAGCTAAAAGATGAATTGAAACACTGGGGGGAGGGGGAGGGTAAGGCAATGACTTGGCTGTAAACAAAGTGATATGAAAAGGTGATTTGCAAAAAATGCGAGATCTCTCTGTTGCTGCAGACCCCAGCCCATATATTAAACGCATTTGATGATCCCTTCTTGAGAGTATCAGAGTTTAATCATTTTTATGGCATTTTTTTCTTTCAGGGAAAGCTTCCATGCAGCCTGAACTTCTAAAGTAAACACGAGCCGTTGTTAATAAAAAGCAAATCAATAATTTTTGTTAAATTTTAATAATCCTGAAAACCAACAAATAAAACCATCAGCAGCCTGAGCTGAGCTGACAGTTAGCTGCGTTTCTATGACAACCCGGAGGAACGGCGCAAGTCCTGACTCGCAGCAAAGCCGCCATAGAAGCACAGTGACATTTACCCCAGACAAGGAAACTCAAGCCTCCCTTTAAAAAGCGGAAAAACAACCCGAAAAAAAACAAAAATCAATTTCTCAACTAACATGGATTTTTACTAAGTGTACGGCGCTTTTAATTAAAGAGAAGTCCTTTAAACCATCCTAGAGGAATCTGAGCGTTCCAAAGTAAATTTTATAGCACTGCCTCTTGTACTGCCGCCAAACGCATCCTGCCACACAGGCTGCCTAAGAAAACACAACAGCCCAGCATCTTGAAATTCTTGTCAGATATTGAGAGGAAAAGAAATACATACTACACAAGATGTTGAAAGTGCTCCACACATGGCAGACTTAAATTCACAAAGTGCACGAGTCCCACGGAGCTGACAAGAGGCAACTACCTTTGGGTTGCTTTAAAGTAAATAATAACCATTTTTCAACCACAGGAACGCTAATTCGAAACTCATTTTCCTTTCATTTTTCTCTTTGTCTGTTGCTGCTAAGCTAAGAGCAAAATTGCTAGGAAGAACTTGCTCCAGGTATCCACACCTATTTCCTGTGGAAGCTTGGTTCCAGTTGAAAGAAATATCCCAATTAGCTGGTCAGTCCAATCTAAATCCTCTTAAGGGCCCTTCTTGCTTCTGAATTCCTGCAATTAAAGAAATTGCTCTTCCCATGCCCACCGTCCAGTAGGCAGGGAGCTTCCTCCAAACACTTCTGGAGCAGATTCACACAACTGAATGGTGCTGCAAGCGTGCACTAAGTCCTCCAAGGGCCAGTATCACCGTGAGGGAAGCAACCTGCCTTTTGACATGCAAGTTTACAGCCTTCTTCAAATATTCCGACTCTACCCTCCCCAGCTCTGCCTACAGGAACAACTGCAGTAAAACACTGAATAGAGAAAATAATCCAAGAATTCGTCCTGGCAAAGAACACATCCAGAAGGAAACTGTGGGCAGCTCCTGGAGTTATTCCATTAGCCCATATTTGCTCCTGCAGCGGCGGATCTGCCCACAGGTCAGTCTGTCACATGAACTGCATGCTCTGCTGATTGTGGATACTCTAATTATGTTACGGGCATTGACAGCAAAGTGTCATCCTTCCTGCACCATTTGTCCTCTAAGTTTTCCAAAGCCTTTATGGAAATAAACGGTGCATACGTTATAAGGCAAATGCCCTTCATCTTTGCTTGCGCATCGCCCATCCAGTTCCAGCCAGAACTCCAATTACTGGAGGTGGTCACTCCAGCACTGTTTACACCTTCATGTTTTGACCCTGCAAATCATTCAAATCCAAAGAGAAAAGCACCTCAGTTAACAAGAAATTAAACTAACTAGTTACAGTTCCAGAACTGTTTGTCCACAAACTTGTGAAAATCCTGAGTCAAATCAAAGAAATAAATTCCATTTATTTGGGGGTTGATGTAAAGGTTCAAAGAGCATCTTCCATTACACAAAAATTAAACAGTCACATCCTTTGTGGTTTGCTGAGGGTAGGTTCACTTACTACAGAAATCACAGAATCACAGAACGGCCAGGGTTGGAAGGGACCTCAAGGATCATGAATCTCCAACCCCTTATCTGACAACAAATAACATATATAAAATAAAATATAAAATAAAATATATAAAAAGGCTTCTAGTCCCAGAATGCAGTCTTCATGGAAAACTACTTAATTCTCTCCTATACATACAGAAGCACAACGTCCAGAAAAATATCTAGTAGAACTCAGTAAGATCACCAACTCCTTTTCTGATCAAATCTAGGCTCTCTCAGCAGCTTCTTGACCAACAGGATAAAAATCTCCAAGCGTCAGCTTCTTATAGAGGTCGTGTTTTAATCGGAGGGCTGCAATAGTTTTATACATTTTATTTTTGAGGGCCTTTTCTCTACAAATCCCATAACTCATGTGGGACTAATGAGTACTCTTTGGAATGGGTGGTACCCTGTTGAGAAGAGGGAAGGGAGGAACTTCTAACACCTTCCAGCACCTCTGAGAGCTGCGCTATCAGCAGGCATTTGCACAATGTGCCTGAGCCATGGGCAAGCCCTTCCTTTAACTGCACCTGCGCTGAATAGGGCAGGAATGTACTGGGAAGGCTGCACAATGCTCAGCTTGGACTCAGTGGGTCTGAGAAGCAAGGCTATTATAAGACGTATGAGGATGCTCACTATGCCCGACAACACAACAGATAAAACAAAACTATTGATTTCACCTCATTACTACACCTAGAGATTTCTTACATTGGCCATAATATCTCCTTTGGTCCAGTAACAAAATGTTATGATTACTTTCAATCTTTTATCTTCTGCAGCTCAGATCCCAAAGCCTTCTTTTGGCCTTATCTCCATTCGCATTCAAGAGATATCAAAGCACTGACTCATAAACAAATCTGATTTCAGGTTTGCTAAGCCCCATTCCTACAAATTTTTAGAGAAAACAGTCTCCTTGTAGTGAGTGGCTCAGGAAAGGAGATTCACTGCTCCATCACTCAGTCATCTCTCGCCCTCATTACCCAGAATGTATTTAGCCTGAGCTCAGCCCCCAGATCAGATTTAGCCTGAGCTCAGCCTAGACAAACTGGTAATCCAGATTACCAGACACAAACTTCTCTCAGTAGCATGCCAGGAATGTCTGTATGCATCATTTCTTAATGCCTGCTTTACTGTATTTCACAGAGTTACAAAAATATAACATACGCTAGAGAACAAGATTGCCCATTTCTAAGACACGGGAATACAACTAGTGAATTACAAACTTAACCAAGGAACAGTATGGGACATAATAAGAAGGGGAACTAATATTCTTAAAGCAGTTTTAAAAATTACAAAAAGGAAGCTTTTAACAAATTGCTAATGTCTGTTGATGATTTAAGTAACATTATAATGTGATAACAGAGTTTGGAGATCCCTTCAATCTCCGCTTCAGACCAAGTCTCCAAGTCCCCAGTTCAGTAATAATACTGAGTGGTTAGGCTCCAAATATTGTTTAAAATTATTTAAGGACAATCATTATTTCTGATGAAAACAGCAATTATTTGTGTTGTGCTTTTCCAGCTAACATCTATGTTCCATTACTGTAAAAATAGTATTGGGTCACTATTTTGTATAATCAAGAAACACAGATTGCCATTCAGAATCCCAGTCTTCCCGCTCTTCCTGGTTGCCCATTTCTTCATTTTACCTTCTTTTAAAAGAAAAGAAAAACAAATCCCAAAGCAAAACCAGAAAAAAACGTGCTGCTATCCACTGTTTAGGGACAGACACCCACTTTGCTGAAGAGACAAGTGACACAGGACTCCAACAGGGAGAATCACAATAGAATATCTAAATATGGCAAAGTGCAACTTCATCGTTACTGCTTCTCTACCCTATAATACAATTTCCAGATTTCTGTTCCTGTCTCCATGGTAAAGAGACTACCTGCGTCATTTTCAGGATTAGGATCATGACTCAGTTTTTCTCAGTGCAATCTCTTAACACTACAAAAATGCTTAAATAATAATTAAAAAAAAAATAAAAAAAAAATAAATAATCTATGCCTCAAAGGCCTTTAACCTTCAAAAGCCGGGTTTGCTAGATAGTAAAGGATCTAAAACAAAGTGTTATAGCAAGTTGTCTTATTTACTGTGCTGAATTTAAATATTATATGCTTTACTGGACTCCCTTGAGGCTAGAAGTGACTGAGAGAACACAAATCTCTTTCCCTCTAGAACTCCCATACTGAAGTTTGGTCCCACACGGAAATCTTAACAAAATATAAAAATACATTAATGCCTACCAAGGGCTCAGATTAAAGACGTAAGGAAGAAACTTCCTTCCCTAGTTTGACCCTCAGATTATTATCCCCTACTGTTGTTTCAGGTAAGCAGCAATGATTTAGGAAGAGCTCCCCTAAGGACTGTGAAGAACAACTTCAGAGCCTTCAAGTTGTGTTCTCCTCTATCCCTCCAGTTACAGGGAATTATGAGGGACTAAATGTGACGGGCCAATAGATGATGGCTCTGAGTCTGGTGTACCCAACACGGGTTGGGTTTTCGACCTCTGCTTGATTTACATGAGACCAGGCCTGCTGGCCACCAATAGAAGTAACTTACCCCACCAACAGAAGGGGGTCTGACAATGGGAGTTGGGAAGGTTAACTGATAGAGCTTTAAAGTAGGAACAAATAGGGTGAGGGTGTAACTCAGTAGTATGGAGCCTGTATGTAACGTGCCAGTGCTTGCAGGAGGGGGATGTGCCAGTATGATTCCACAGTCTCGTGTCTTGGTGAAGGAGGATGACTTTGGCTGGAACTCAAGTTTATGGTCTTTGGGAAAGCAGGCAAGCAACTTATGACAATTACAAGTACGTAGTGCAGCTGTGCAGGGAGAAAATTAGAAAAGCTAAAGCCCAGCTGGAACTGTTGCTGAGGGCAACATGATAACCAAGGATCAGGACAAGGCTGAGGTACTGTTTTATAAAGAAAGTTAAAGCTAAGCCCTTCTGTCCCCAGAAATTCCACCTGCATGCTTAGAGAAGACAAAGACCAAGGTGAAGTGCACAAGTTCTTAATATTCTTTGTCTTCTTTGCCTCAGTCTTTAATGGTAAGACTTGTTACTCCCTAGGTACATGTCTGCTGGGTGAAACACTGGCTGGATGGCCGGACCCAAAGAGTTGTGATCAGTGGAGTCAAATCCAGTTGGCAATCAGTCACAAGCAGTGCCCCCCAGGGCTCGGTACTGGGGCCGTTTCTATTTAACATCTTTATTAACCATCTTGATGAGGGATTGAGTGCACCCTCAGTAAGTTTGCAGCCAACACCAAGCTGGGAGGAAGAGCTGATCTGTCAGAGGGAAGAAAGGCACTGCAAAGGGACCTGGACAGACTGCATCAATGGGCCGAGGTTACTGTATGGGTTTCAATAGGGCCAAGTGTCGGGTCCTGCATTTTGGTCACAACAACCCCAGGCAACCCTGCAGGCTTGGGGAGGAGTGGCTGGAAAGCTGCCTGATGGAAAGGGACCGTGGTGTAGTGATGGACAGTGGGCTGAACATGAGCCAGCAGTGTGCCCAGGTGGCCAAGAAGGCCAATGGCATCCTGGCTTGGATCAGGAATGGTGGGGTGAGCAGGACAACAGAAGTCATTTGAGAAGAGGAGGCTGAGGGGAGACCTTATTGCTCTCTTCAAATACCTGAAAGGTGCTCACAGTGAGAGCAGGGTTGGTCTCTTCTCACTGGTGACAGGATGAGGGGAAATGGCCTCAAGTTGTGCCAGGAGAGGTTTAGGTTGGTATCAGAAAGAACTTCTTTAGAGAAAGCGTTGTTAAGCACTGGAATAGGCTCCCCAGGGAGGTGTTTGAGTCACCATCCCTGGATGTGTTTAAAAACCATTTGGATGTGGTGCTCAGGGGCGTGATTTAGCAGAGGGTTGTTGGAGTTAGGGCAGTATGTTGGACTGATCGTGGTTGAACTTGATGATCTTTAAGGCCTTTTTCAATCTGAGCAACTCTATGATTCTGTGATTCAAGTCACCCATTCAGATGCCGATAAAGCAGCAGCAAATGAAAGCTATAAACATTCAAGGTCTAATTCATTAGCCTGCCTAGCCAAAAACTGAAAAGACAGTCTCCTTCAAAACAAAGCCATATTTCGAAATTACTGATTTCAAGTGACAACCTTGGTAACAATATCAACAAAGATGCAAATTATTGAGGTGGGCAGTGGAGACAGTTATCTGGTTACACAGACTGCTGCATTTTAATGCTGCCTAAACACGGGCTCTGCAAGAATTAAAGTAGCGTGGAATAAAAGTCACAATCATTCAGAATAAATACCAAAAAAGACTGAGCTACCTATCTGTACAATTGGTTGGAATAGGAATTCCATAACTACTGCTGTACAAAACAACAGTAAGACAAAAGACTGAAAATTCCAAACCATGAAGTCACATTCGGTACTTTTGCAGCTAAAAACCATTTTCCTCTAGTTCTATAGTGAAAATTCAGTGATGTTAGCTCAGTGAAGGAAGTGAAGTGCATAACCTGCCATCCAGCTTCTTTATGATTCCTCTAAGGCAAATCACCAATACCTTCCCAGCCCCTGGTTGTAAAATTGGCAAATCTGGATTACAATGTTAAATTTCACACAGCACTTTTTCTGTTCTCCCATGCATTTTCTTCAGGGATTTATTTAATCCCTCAGCCTCTTTGGGAAAATGCAGATATACACCAGGAGCAAGGAATTATGATGATATGGCTGCCTGTGAATATGTATCAAAAAGGGCTGCATTCAGAGTATGAAATAACAGGCGGAAGAAAAGCAAAGCACTGAGCATTTTATTTCTTCTCAAAACTGTTGTGGTATGCAGAATGTCACACTAAATTTCCAGAACACCAATTGAAGATTCACTCGCACAGGTTTGAAGAAGCTGGTCATCAGCCAAGTTATGAAGCAGAAATAACACAGACAACATACTGCACACGAGCAATCATTATAAATGGCATGTAATAGAAAAAGAAGTAAAGTCCATAAAGTAAGTCTTGGTTCCAATTCAACTCCCACCAATTTCTTTTCTTTTACTGATAGTTCTGTGCAGGGCAAAAAACATCCGAAATTTTTTTCACTACTCCACTTCAGGAATTAAAAAAATAAAACAAGCAGCACCACAGGATCAGTCCATCCACTTCAGCTGTACCATACTCACAGGCAGCACAGGACAGGCTGTTTTATCTTCCATGCCCATCCAGGAGTGAAAAATCCCAACAGTTACAACTCTCAACAAAACTACACATTTCTACTTGTATTTTCCCTTTGCTGAGTAAGGAACTTGGGCAAGCATTTGTTTCCTTCACAAACCCTACTTGAGCAGTTGCCACCTTGTGATGTACTGCATATGAAAGCCCTACAGTGCGGATTTGGGAACAGTAATTTTTAACAGTTACTTTCACCCACTTACCACAGCGAAAGAGCTAGAAGGCTCACAGCTGAATTTCCCCACTGCTTTCCATTTTCTACCCCTCACTGTTATTCCACCCAGATGGATGCATTTAGTCTCTTGGAAAGGCCACATCTGCATACTGTTAACACACCGGCTTTGCAATTGCATTTCATTTCTATAAGCTGAGCAGTATTTTTACTTTTTACGTATTCCACAACACGCAGGCAGAACAGGCACTTTGGTTAATATTAATAGCTCATTAAATGAAGTATGTAATTTTCACCCCAAACCAGCAGGTATTAAAAGAATTTAGCAATAATCCATTTTTCCTGCAAGTCAATCCTCTAACGATGTATATTATGTTAGTTACTACTCACTGTAAACTTGTTTTTCTAATTAATATATGAAAAAATTCCATTTAAACTGCAATAAATAATTTACCATGCTCATCCTACTGACTCAAATTGATAAATAATTTCCATGATACATTTTCCTCATTAATAAGGAGGATAACTTTCTATTTGGAATTTATATGTGTTTTCCTTCCCTTCTCCCTATTTAAAAGGCCAACATCACTTAAAGCCATGCAAGGACAAGCAACATCTCTCCAGAGTGCTCGAGTACGTGAAACAGAATATGTTTCCTAAGTATTTTTCTCCTGGCTTATGTTTTTAAAACTGGAAATTAAAAAAAAAAAAAAGGCAACCTAGTATAGAGTTATTCAATACTAAAGACAGAAGGCATGATGACATGAAATGATTTACAAAAGGTCAGGCAGAAAACAAAAAACTGCAAGTTGGACTGAATTACGGTAGCCAAGTCTACTTCTCATTAATTTTTTGTTGCAATGGTGATGCTCCTTCAAAAGCTTAGTAGCCACAGAAGAGCTCACCTCTTCCAGCCCAGTGCCCAGCACTCCATGTTAAGAGGACATTTTGATGGAAACTGAGTATGACAAGGAGCTTTTTTTACCAGATGCTTTATTTACTTGAAACGATTTAATTGCTTTGACCTAATCCAGACCTAGCATACAAGACAAAGATCTGGAGAGCACTGAAAAGGAAAAGAAAACATCAAGGCTTTTTTTTTGTTGTCCTCCTTTTAATGCTTACACATTTCATAACTGTGTTCGAGTTCAGATCTGTTTTCAAAACCTTGAAGAACAAAAACACTATCAGTTTCACTGGAAGAAGTGTAGGGCTGTGAGATATCTTTAAGCCCACATAAGCTGTCTGAACACTGGGTTAACAAAGGATTTCTACAATAACTTCCCTTTTGTAAATTCTCGTACGATTTAGCAGTATGGTGTTTAAATAGCTAAACGAGAGAATTAAATGAAGATTTCCTTTTCACAAGGGAGGAGCGCTCAAAGATCAGGGAACAGGCAAAAAAATCAAGAGTGGGAGACATAAAAATGGAAGTGGTGGAAGTGTTCAAATGGAAACACACCATGCTGTACAGCACAGAGATATGATCACTAACAAACACAAATACCTAATAGAAAAGAGCAAGGCACATATCAGTGCAGCATTTTAACTCTAAGAATACAAGTTATTATCCTTCAAAACTTTTTGCATGAAAGAAGCATCTGCCTTCCTTGTTGTTTTCTTCAGCAGGTCGAAAATACAGAACAAAAACTTAAGTCTGCAGTGCAAGGCACACAAAAATCAGTAAAATTCCTCACATAATCACAGAGTTTTCTATGGGACAATGCACTGGTCTTATGATTCCACTGACACTTCTTTTGAAAAAAGTCCTTGTAATGGAAATAAGAACTGGAACACGACCATCTGCTCATATGCCAAGTAGTAAATTAGAAAGGAAAGAACAACATTAATAAATAACTAGCCAAATTGCAGGATGATAACTTAGCTCTGATTCTCTCATCAAGGAGGAAAGCTCCATTTCCACTTCATGAATTTCATCTAATTAGTTGAAAGTAAAATAACATTTTCCTCAGGACGCCTCACAATGGTCCATGATGTAATATAACAGGATTATCTCATTAAAAGCAACTTTCAAAGCAGCAACAACCTTAATGCCAGAAAAACGCTCTTTTGCATCTCACTTTCCTACCATGTTGCACTCCTGCAGAAGAAAGCCCGAGTACTTTCTTACAGATTTATTAGCATCATCATTTCATTCATTAGCAAAATCTAAGATGGGTCTGCCAGAAAGAAAACAACTCAGTTAAGAAGAAAAGGATTTTACTGAAACAGACACTGCAAAAACAGATGAATAATTTGAAATCAGGAGGTCAGACTTAGGCTATACATAATTAAGACTTTTTTTCCCCTCCACAGTTTATGAGTAGCCCAAAGTTAGATCACTTTCTTGTCTATTTTTAAGGTCTCATCATATGTGGAGGACCCAACATGCGGCCCTAGGTGCTGCAAAATAAAATCAATCAAGCTGTTGAAAGCACATTGTAGTAGGACTTTTCTGACAAACAAACCTGAGCAAGGCTCAACCTCAAATGCAACCCGCTTGATAATGAAGTTGTGAGAAGTAAAGCAAGCATATTTCATAAGCACAATGTGCAACAAAATACACAGAAGAAAACCAAACCAAAACAACAAATGAACAAAATGAAACACACAACAAAGAAAATGATTGAGCAGAAATACATAGCAAGCAAAGTAGGTTTTTCTTTTGAAAGCTACAATATAGTATTAGATACACAGCTTCCTCATTGTATCAGCCTGTCTAAATGAAAATTACATTTACAAAACACCATAAGATATGTAAGGATACGAAATAAAAGTCTAAGTTGTACTGTGGTTATCAGGAAAGATGTACTGACACACACAGAGATGCCTGTTTAACATCTGAACAGATGCATCACCTCTGCTAATGAATAGCTCTTGATTTTACACATTCTGACTTAAGCAGAAGGGAAGTATTAAACACATTTAAGCAGCTTTAAGAACTGAATTTACTAGAAGAGAGAGTTGTAACCAAACTTACAGCGAGAGGCTCTTAGCTGACACATATTTGAAATGGTCATGTTTGTGGACTCACACATTTGAGGTTTATTCATAAGCTTTACCTCCAAGCCCATGCAAACAAACAGCCTGGTGTTTGGTAAAGAACAGGCCATTCGAAACAAATCAAACAGGTAACAAATAGGATTAGCACGTTATTTATTAACTGCTAATAAAGGAATGACATCAAAGGAGTTGCTGCATAAAAGAGAATCACTGCGCATTTGATTCTTTAATAACGCGACGGCACAGCAATGCAAGAAGTACAAAGAAAACCCCACATTCTGTATTTTGTTTATACATCCAGTCCAGACAGGGACATCATTTACTCAAAAACAGTTATTTAAAGTTATCTTCCTCCATAATAAAATAGATTTCTGTAATATAACCTGTATACATCATACGTTCTCTGAAACCAACAGTAATAACTTTCAATTTTATGGAAACAATTTAAATGAAATTAAGTGCAACCAGTTGTATATGTAAAAGCCTTTATTAATGTGGTGGCAAGGCCTCTACAAAATCCATGCCTTAAATACTATTTGTAACGGTTCAAAAAGGACACTGGCTGCAAGGATTAGAGACCCAGCTCCTAGAACTGTTCCTATAAGATCCATCCCAAACCATGTGCCACCCAAAAGAAATCACATAGTTTTACAGTCACAAGAAGTAAGAGTGAAGCTATCAGCTTGCCCTTCAAATAGTACTAACGAACATTAACAACGTTTAGACGTGCTGCTCCTACCACTATTTTTTATTCCACTTTTGATTAGACAGAAACTGCATCATACTCATCCTTCCTTGAAGTAAAAATAAACAAAAGTCCAATAACCTGTTAACACATTTATATTAATTCCACTGTAAATTATTCATTTGAAATAGACTAAAGTGTTAAGAGGTTACTGAAACACTAGAAACACAGGCCTTCATATGCAATAGGCTTTAAAGCTGCAAAAACTGGCAGGGAGTCATACACATTATTCTGTGAATATCAGCCCTGCAGAGGAGATTGTTCTTCTACATAAGGCTGAGCATCTGGTCTGGTCACTATTTACAAGCACTTCATATTAAGGCCCCTCCACACACAGTGTGGCTCCAGAACGAAAATGTTTCACATTAGGCAAAAAGTCATAGGTCAGAGAACGGCCTGGGTTGAAAAGGACCACAGTGATCATCTAGCTTCAACCCCTAAATAGTTGGTTCTCAGCAGCTGCTCCACAGTGGGGCCAAAGAAATCTCTGCTTCTTCCTAGGAGCACCCTACAGTGTCACAGCCACTCATGGAAAGCAGAGGAAAAAGTTATTCCACAGTCATACAAGGTACCCCCTTGCTAAAGACTCTTTCAAGAACCACTACTATGGCCTCTGCAGAATCCATCACTCTGCAGACTAGGATTTGTGCCTGCTTAGTACCTATGCTTGAAGTGTGAAGATTTGGCACTAGATAAAGAAAATATCTTACTCTAATGTAGTATTAGTGCATATATAATTATACTGTCAATTAAATTTTCAGTTCTTTCATATGGAAACAGAAGTGCATACACTTGAATTTTTCTCTTAGTTCACTTTCCTACAATTTGGTGACTGCATTTTTAAGTATAAAAAAGCTTTTAATAGCAAATCACAGCTCCTTTTCAATAATTGAAGTGTAGCTTAACATTCCTCGCTATACTGTATCAGCAGAGCTTCTAAACAAGCAGCTACCAAAACAAACCAGTGACAGCTGTATTTTTCCCAAACCCACAGAGGACTAGCAGGCTTACCTCAGATTCATCTGTTGATTCCTCATTAGACCTTGTTTCCTGAAAACAGTGCAAAGAGAAAAGAGAATGTTAGCTAAGTACATACATAACCCTAAGTGAATGAGTGATAATTTCCCTTTTAAAGTATTTTTTAAGTCTTAAATAAGAGAGAAAAATGAAAGCAACTCAAAGTTCAGTGTTTCTCAACATTCCAGAAGTTATCCTTCCCACTCACACCTACATGATGGCCATCTAATCTAGTGCCACACTGACACTCAGTGGCACCAGGTGACCATGAGACTGCTGCTCCCTGCCCTACAAGGAAGGGTGAAGCATGCCCTCTGTGAAAGCCTTCCTTCCCTCAAGAAACACTAAGTTTTACAAAGCAATGCCTTGTGGTTTGACTCCTGAAGCAGAATGGCACTTTCTTGTTATCCAGCAACAAGCTTCTGCATTCAACTATTAGCACAGTTATTTTGAAACTCAATAACTTCAAGCCATTTTCCACAGACATCAGAATTTAGTGATTTTTTCCTTCCTATCATATATCAACGCAAACCAAGTGGCTTTCTCTTGCCTTTAAAGCAACTGTACCTTTAAAACATCTCTGTGTGGCAAGACCATGAATCTTACTGTCCTACCAACAAAAAAATCTACGTTGCCTCCTGCTAATCTCTCACCTGTCCACTGGTAAAATCTGCTGATGCAACGCCTCCTCAAAGAAGTCAGCAAAATGAAGATTTACTTAACGTACTTATTGCTATCAATTGCAATAAAAGGTTGCAGCTAACACGCTGACAGTGAATGTAAGCATTTTAACAACAAAATATGATACAAGCAAAGAATGAGCAAGCTAGAAGGCAGCATTTCAAATCTTATAAAGTAATATTTGGATACTGTGATAAATAGGTAGGGAATTTCACCTGAGAAGGAAAAGAAAAAAAAAGAAAACAGAGTTACCAACAGTTTAAGGAGAAAGGTAAAAATAAATGCACTGATGACCAGTGTCATATTTAGTTGGCCACATTTATTTATTTTCCCTATTTATAAAAGGCACCGACTGTCACCTCCAAGCAGAAATTAAATGCCTGCAAAAGCCTCATCTGCATTACTGAAGGTTCACCTTTAGTGACCATCACAACTGATTACACATATGGGATATGGGAGAGAAGAAAAGCTGCTTTTTGCTACTTGAAACTCACTGCAAGATGTAACCAGGATTGCTGCCATCTTACCATATACAGCCAGGTCCATCTCTAAACCACATACCCCAGGGAATGGTAATCTACATTGCCTGTATTAACAAGTAGAAAGAGGAAAGTGCAAGCAGGAGGAGTATGGTAGTCAAGAAAAGGTGAAGAGGGATTAAAACTCAGGTATCCTTTAAGCTTAGGCTTAACTTTTATCACTGTGGATCAGCCTCTCCATCTGTTCTCTCAGAAAACAGTAATTTTGTTATATATGGGTAGAATCTCTGTGCCTTTTAACGTCTATAATAACAAATGATGAGAGAACTAAAATATCAGGTGGTAACACTGGCAGCCTATCGGACAAGCTGTAACAACACACAGAGTCCCCTGCAAAATATCACTAAATTCTGAACATAACATTTGCCTGTTTCCTAAACACTAAGATTTGCATACTCAGCTCCTTTGTACAAAAAAAATGATAAACACATCATTCTGATATTTAGATACATTTCACGTAGTTTATGTCAGAAGGACAATGTGTTTGGGGAAAAAAAATTATCTGTTTTCTCTAAACAAGCATTTAGAACAAGGGACGTTTTTGCTGCTACACCATTTGGACTTTTTTTATGGACTTCTTAGTGCAGTTACACCATTTACATCTTTCCCCATGCTTTTTAATTGTTTTGGTTACTCAGAAAAATAAGAGCTAGGGAAAAAAAAAGTGACAAGAATTCTTAGAGGGAGCTCACTGAGTTTAAACCCCACACAGACAGGCTCACACAGGAGCACAGCAAAGTTACGGCTTACTTGCTGTTCATCCTTACATCCATTTGTCACTTAAAACAACAAAGATTACACTAAATTGCAAGCTGTTATGTGAAAGGCCATCCTTGGAAAATAGTGCCCTACAAAGTCACAGTGCACCAGAAGTTGATTCAAATCAACAATCTATGTGAACCGTGAGAATACCAATCTACACTGCTAACGCTGCTGTATTAGCAAGCCACTGCAATTGCTGCTGCAAAATTTCATAAACAGAACAGAAATTCAGGTAAGTGTTCTACGGTCTTTATGATTAACAAAAGAAAACATCACTGAATAATTCAAGAAGAGTCTCAGCTTGGGCAACAAAAGCAGAAACTCTATTTGCTCCCTGACAACAGTTTTGCTGAAGGTGTTCAGAATCAACTCGTACCAACTAACTCACTTGCTAGCAACTTAGTGAGGGAAGCTTTTTTCCCAGAACTCTCCTACCAGCACAGGCAAACTGTAGTTATAACTATCCTGGGGTTTTGTCAGGTTGTTTCCCTCTCTCACTAAATGCACAAAACAAGAGGACTGTACCCCACTTCTAACTGTGGAAAGGAAATCCCTCAGCAGGGAATTGTAGATGAGCAGAATCTCAAATCATGTAGGAATAACTGCCATTAGTAGGTCTCAGGCTCTAGGGTAAAATCGGAAGTATGTCTCAGATAGATAGCAAATGCTGTTGCTCAGACAGCCTAAGAATAGAGAAACCATTAGAATCTCTCATTCTGTAGATGCAATATGAATTTTCAAAAGATTTTTTTCACTTGGCTTCCTAATACAATGGATATAGGGTTTATAAAACCAGATGTTACCAACTGTTTAGACCTATTACTTAAATCTGCTGGGAGTGGAAAACTGTGAAACTTGGATTGCAAAGAAACCGTCCCACTGCATGCACAACATAACATCCCTTTCAGTCATGCTGTGCATACACTGCATAGAAAATAAACAGAAGACAGCAAGGTATCTAACTATATCAGGATTACAAAAACACAAACTGCGTTAATCTCTCACTTTACTAAAGCAGGTAAGAAAATTTATCAGGATTGGTTTTACCCCAAGGGCTCTCTGAAGTGTTATTAGTTAAAAGCTTACTAAATTAAAAAAAAAAAAAAAAAAAAAAAAAAAAAAAAAAAAACCAACAACTTCCCCCCAGAAGAATCCAGCCTCTCACAACAAAATCTCTGAGAGCAGAAAAGATGGGAACCAAATGGCCAATTTCCTTGAGAGTTTTAGAGCTCTTCTTCATTTGGTCTCTCAGGAAGGACAGGAGCCGTGCTGCTCAGCTGCACATCAGAAGTAAGAGCCCTAACACAGCAAACAAACCGAGAAAGTATTCAGAAAGCCAGGGAAAGCCATTTCTAGCTTTAATTTTATTGTTTTCTCATCCGTTCCAGAGGGGCCCTTCCTTCCGCCCCTTACTCTCCCCAGCGACGGTGCCAGCTGCATTTCAATCACCCAGCCCCAGCTGCTAGAATTCTACATCAGATGTCACCTAAACCCAGCACCCCCAGCCCGGGCGGTCCGCTCAGACAAGCCCTGACACTCAGCAAACGAGGGGAAGGACTGGAAGTTTCGCTCGTTTCCTCCATCTCCAACCCCTGCTGCCGCCACGCCGCCGGCCCGCGCAGCCCCGCCGCCAGGGCTGCCCCTTCCCCTCCGCCTCCCCGTTCCCGCTCCCCGTCCGGCTCCTCGCCCGCCGGCGGGCCAGTGCCCTACGGCCCCTCACGGCCTCTACCTTCTCCGCAGCTTCCGCCATGGCGCGGCCAGCTAGCCGTCATGTGAGGGCAGGAAGGCGGAGGGCGGAGGCGCCTGGGAAATGTAGTTTGTGTGGTGGCTGGGTTGTCTGTCCTTGTTTTAATCGCCGTTCCCGAGCGCGTCTGCCTGTCTGTGAAGATAAGACCCGTGACGAGCGCTCACGGGAGCAGCACTCGGGCTGTTGTGACAGGAGGGCCTTACAAAGCCTGCATTTCTTTATACAATTCTAAGTGCTGCTGTGTTTTCTCTCTTTAAAACTGAAGACCTGAGTGCCTGCAATGAATCTGAGCTTTCTTTCTGCGTTAAAAATATCACCAAAGCTAAATAGCAGTTAGGCAGTACTTTCAGGCATTATTCACGTGAGGGTGATAAGGGTGTTAATGTACCAAGTCCTCACCCTCGCTATCAAGGCCCAGAACTGAATATAATGTTCAACAACCGGGGCCATCGGGCTGAAAACACAGGACTGTAAGGTCATAGAGTGGAAGTTAAATGCAGATGGCATTACCATGACATGGTGGTGTAATATTGGTGGTAGGTAGACGGTTGAATTAGATGATCTTAGAGGTCTTTTCCAGCCTTAATGATTCCATGATCCTATGACAGCAAAAATGGTGTGCCAGAATGCCATAGGAAGACTTCAGTCAAGAGAAAATACAGCTGTCGCTTGAAGACACACTGAGAGGCTGATGCTGGGTTGAGGACCTTCAGTCAACTGTGCCAGTACAAGAACATGTTACTGTCATGAATAGATTTAATTTCTAAGGGAAATAATACAAGAAAACATAAATTTTTAATCAGTTAGCAGATACCTTGAGGCATCGTGGCAAAGGCGTACATAAATGCCATCCTGATCATATACACGTAGGGACACCACATAGAATCATAGAATGGCTTGTGTTTAAGGGGACCTTAAAGATCATCTAGTTCAAAACCCCAGCCTTGGGCAGATTTGCCACTCACCCAATCACATTGCCCAGGGTCCCACCCAACCCAGTCTTGAGCTCCTCTTAGAGATGGGCATCCACAGCTTCTCTGGGTAACTGTTCCAGTACCTCACTACCCCCTGAATACAAAAGTTATTTCTAAAATTTAGTACCGTAGACTGCAGTAGATCTCTCCAAATCCTTCTCTTCTCCAAGCTGAACAAGCCCAACTCCCTCAATATTTCCTCACAGGAGAGGTACTCCAGCATTTTGATAATCTTCCTGGCTCTCCTCTGGGCCCATTCCAGCAGTTCCACTTCTTTCCTGTACTGGGGATCCCCAGGCCTGGACGCAGTACTGCAGATGGGGCCTCACAAGGGCAGAGCTGGATCAGCCTCTCCTGCTGACCACCCCTCTTCTGATGCAGCCCAGCATACTGTTGGCTTTCTGCTCATGTCCAACTTTTTGTCCATCCCAGGCACACTCCTCTGTATGGCTGCTCTCAACTGGGATCTTTTCCCGGTCTGTACTTCTGTCTGGGATTGCTTTGACTCAAGTGCATGGGCCTTGCACTTTGCCATGTTAAAGTTTATTAGGCTCTTGGGTGCATACTTTTTGAGCCTGTCTGGGTCCCTCTGGATGGCACCCCTTCTGTTGTGTCAGCTTCACCACGAGCCTTGGTGTCATTGGCAAACTTGCTGAGGGTAAGATATTAAGCTACCATTGTGCAAGATATTGTTAAGACCTCAGCTGAGAAAAAACGTAAATTTCAAGCCACTTTTGCTCAAAAAAAAAAAGGATGAATACAAATCTAGTGGGTGTCAACCCTGTCCATGGCAGGTGTTTGGAGCTTGATGATCATGAATGTCTCTTCCAATCTAAGCCATTCAGTGATTCTATGAAATGATTCTATGAAAGGGAGCAAAAGACAACTGAAAGGATCACAGAAATTCAGGGTCTGTTCTGCTGGCTTTTTCATTCTAGAAATAAAAAGGAGCTGAAGAGGAAAAAGTGCTATTAAAGTGAAAGGTATGAGAGGAAATAGGTATCAGCTGTTTTCAGTACATTTAGGCTGGAAAAGAGAAGTAGATTCCTGTGTATCAGACAAATGAGGTCCTCTGATGAATCTCGCTGGCAAGAAATGCAACTGATTACAAGAGTCATAATAAACTTCTGTAAGAGACTGCAAGAGATGTTTGCTGGTAGCTCTGTAGCTTACTCAGAAAACTCATACTGATCTCATTCTGACCTCCTTGAATCTTAGTCTTGTTCAAAGGAAGCAATGCCATTGCTGTCAATGGATTCAGGATTTGTCCTGTATATTATCTGGTACCTGAAGACTGTATATCTAGTGAAAGGAAAGTTTGTCTGGTGTCTTGTTTGGTTGTTTTTCTTGTCCCCCACTTTTAGGAAAAGAAATCATTAGGAGTTTGGAGCTTCAGTTCTGTTGGTTTTTTTGTTTTTCTTAAACAGAGACATTTTGTGATGCATTTTAAACTGGAATGAGCTTTAGTAACTGACTTTAAAAATGCCAAAAAAAAATAGAGTGTAAGGGAAAGGATGGCAGATCTTGGCTATTATAACATATAATGAGGCATATTTGTTACGAACAGTCAAAGAACAGCTGTCCCTGTTTGCACTGTGCATAGAAGAAGTGGTATAAACAATGAGACTTATTAAGCATACTACTTATTTCTGACAGAAATGTGCAAATGTGTGGGTTTTTTTTCTTCTTTCGTCTTAAGATATGAATTCAATCCACCATGATCATAGGGTTGTATTGTATCAGGGAAATTCACCATGCTGTAATTTGATTCTGCCGCCTTTCCCACACCCCGTCCTCCAAAAGTGCTGACAGCCATCACATTGCAAAGACAGCAGTGAGTCTGAAATATATTCAGCACCTCACATGAAGCACTCAGCATCCTTTGTCCTAAGAGCACCCAAGTCAACCTTTGGAGAGAAAACATTGAAATGTAGTTTGGCATGAGTGGACTTCATAAGTTCACTTCCTGCCTAAGAGAAGTAAATGTTCCAGCCTAACCATAAAAGGTTATCTGCCAGCATGGGGATCTGAAGTTTTGGTGAAGTTACTTGGGTGAAGTGAGAGATGTTCTCTGCTTAGGACCTATCTAACTCTAAAGGTTAGGAAGAGCATTTTGGCTCAGATCCTTCCCAAGTGATTGGCTAGCTTTAACTTGATTCACCCAAAATAGCACAGGAATACCACAGAACAATTACAAAAGGGTTCTGAAACTCCCATCAACTTTCTGAAATTCAAGTCAGTATTTTTTTATTTACCTTTTGCGGCAGAAAATGGAATTGTCATTGAAACGTGGACCTTGACCATCATTCAGATTCCAAATACTAGCTAGAATTTCTATCTCTTGCTTTTAACACGCTTTCTTCCTGACTGCTGTGAAACCTAGCAAGTAACAAGTATCCATGCCATTTGGTAGAGATTATTGTATTTCAGGCTCCAAGAGCTCTCAGTTGCTCTCAAGTAGGACTGATTCATCCAACAAAATATTCAGCTGGGTTATCTCTCTCTACTCTCACCACCTCTTATTCAGTAAAAAAAAAGAAAAAAGAAAAAAAAAAGTGGTGTTGTCTGTAATTTAACAGCATTTAAAAACACTGTGCTGGATAAAACATAGTTAATATTGTTGTCAGAACAATAGAAGTTCAAAGGGTTTCCTCTTGCAGTTTGTTTGTAGACAGAAAATTGCAAAGGCTTTTCTTTTTTTCACTTGCTATCAAAGAATTATTTCTTTGAAGCTACTTTCAATTTGTACCATACCTTCCCCTTGTACTTAAAAAAAAAATCCTGTTTCACCTTCTAGCATTATGAGGTTTTTCAAATGATTGCTTTCTTCTTTTCAGTCCCCTTCTAAAAACTATTTTATGAAAATTCCTCCTGAAAAAAGTGAGACGTTGGCTATAAAAGCTCTTTTAATTATAAATCAATGAATCATATAAGTATATTTTAATGACTCAAAAGTAGGCAAACCGTGCTCATAAGGCTAAGCTCAGATGCAAATCTTCATAGCATAGTGATTAACAAGGATAAATAAGTATTTTTTTGTTAAACACAGAAGCGCAGTGCGAACATCGGAGTAACTGTCTTCTTCAATAGAAGCTAAAGATTACCTTGTGTGGTTTGCCATATCATCAAAAAGGCAAAGAAAGAAAGGGAAATACACAGTATTGCTGTGTCCCACCACTGTGGCAAAAATAACTAAATATTAACAGTTTTCCATTTGTATAAGAAAGAGTGAGAAAGATATCAAAAACTTTACTACAAATTCTTTTAAATGTTGATCTCTGTTCGCAGACATTTAGGCACTTTTCAAAACTACAGTGAATTATTTTCAGATCTTTCAGAAATAGCATCTTACTTCATCTTTTCTTCCTTCCTCTGACCCTCTCTCCCTGTTCTGTGTTTCTTCTGCTTCCTTTTCTCCTCTCCACTCTCAGGCAGTGTTCATTGAATGATACCTTCTTGTGATGGATAGGGCACACAAAGAAGATGGAAAAGTGTGAAGAACAGTAAACAAGAAAAAGCCAGTACAATTATCCATTTATTAAAGATAAACAAGAGGTATATGTAAAGAGAGGGGTAGTAAGGGACCCTCTTAAAAATCATATAGTTAAAAACATCAAGGGTCTGGTAAAGAAGGAGCAAGTCTGAAATTGAAAAATGATTATATTACAAGAAAATTTCACAGATCTGTAGATTATGAAGCCAGACAAGAATAGCACTGTGATTTAATCTGAACTCTTCCCTAACACGGGCCATGAAATTTACCTGAATTAATTCCTCTCTTTGTGCCATTTTTTAAAAAAGAAAGCATATCCTTGACATAATGTTTCCAATTATACAGATCTTACTGCACTTCTGATAAGTAATTTCAAGGACAGCTGTACTCACTGCTAGAAAAATAAAAGAATGTGAAATGTGAAAAGAATGTCTTCCCAGGTCACAGCAGTGGTCCACCTAGCCTAGCACTTAGTCTCTTATAGTGGCACTCAGATGCAGTTTGGGGAGCACACTTAAGCCTAACTGCTGAGCTCCACACCCCACGTTTTTCCCCAGTGTGCCACTAGGGATACTAGAAGGTCCATCCCTTAAACTCCTGCTAATGAACCCACCACTCATTAATTTGTCTCTCATGGACCTGCTGATATTGCTTGCCTCTCCTGAGGCAAAGATGCCCAGAAATTCTCTGCTTTCTGCTTGAAGAAGTTGGTGGGGTTTTGGTGGTTTTTTTTTTTTTTCTTTCCTTTTTTAATTGCTCTGCTACAGATCTCCTACCAATTCTGGTCAGTGCCCCTTAGTTCTAACACTGCAGGACATCATGATTTTCTGTTATCCCTATCTACATTTAAATTTGTCTAACATCAACTTTGACCCTCTCCATTATGACTGTTGCAACTTCATTGACCTGCAACTTTCAAAAGTTCACTGTTACCAGCTTTTTATTCCCCACCTAAGTACTCAAACCCTAATACAAAATAACTTCTTAATTATTTGTAAAATTGGATTGGAATGGAAAGGCCACCCAGTCTTTCATTAAAGATACTTTACATCCTGCAAGTCATTTTGGTGACCGTTGTCTGCTCTATCTCTAATCTGTTACCATCTTTCTTGCTTTGTGCTGACTGGAATATGATTGTATTAATGTTAAACTCATGCAAGATATTCACCCCTTTTGCATTTATTTCATTTTATTTATTTTATTATTATCAGTAACCCTACCGTTCATTCTCATCAGAATCATACCATAACTGTCTGTCATTCAATTCTTAGGATTCTTCTTCCCAGTCGAATTGAAGCACAACTTCTCTTTAATCCTTCTAGTACTGACTTCTTTTTTTCTGTTTCCCATATGTATGTTATGATTCCAAGCTTTTAATTTACAGTTAGTGCAACTTTCTTCTTTTTGAAACAAAGCATAAAAATGAAACTATAGTATAAAATTATAATGGATGTTTTTATTCTTCCTCGAGAATGTTTTGTGGGATTTTTTTCATGTCTTGTTTTGGAGCTCTAAGTGTTCGTTTTTAGCTCCCACTTCTCATTTATATGTTCCTCCTAGCTGCTTATTCATTGGTTACATCTTTTTATAGCAGTGTTTGTGTTTGTTTCCAACAAGGGCCAAACATAAATTCACTAAGAGTCACGAGCATTTTTATCAAAGATAAAAGACTAGTCAAATTTGAAAATAATGTGTAACACCTATAGCAATCTTAAGATACTATTTGGTACAAGAATCTTAAGTAGCTTAAGTTTGATCCCAATGTTCATATCTGGGTTATGTTAGTTTTAAGAAATTGCACTTCTTTCCAGTTTGCAAGATCTGCTGTCCATCTTCACAAGCAAGACCAATTCCTAAAAGAAAATACATATTAGTTAGGATCCTTTATCTTGAACCTAGGATTTTCTACTTTTGTTAACGCTTCTGGAATTTGAAATTGAAAATCCAGGATCCCAATTCCAAACACTTCAATCGAGGTTGCAATAATTTTAACAATGCATTTGTGACTTTAACTGAGCTATTGATCACATTTAGTATGATCAACTATTTGTCATGTATTTTATGGGCCATATGGAAATCCTTAGTATTACTGAATTGATGAGACACTTCTGTTTATATTCTTGTTTCAGGTTTCACTAGCAAGAGAACCCTGGTTCCCAAGGTGACGTGGATTAGCTTGAGTCCATTGCTTTTTCGTGAGCTTTTGTGAATTTTAAGTACCTATTTAAGTTCCAATTTTAAGTTTTTCAGTTCTTTTATAAGTCTTTTCCACCTGAAACAAAAGTGGCATCCTTTCTGAACTTCTCATAGTTTTTATGATTTCAATATGTAAAAATCACTTATTGTATTGGACTTTCAAAATAACCCTCTCCACACACACTATAGCTCTTATAAAGTAATATCTTCAGAAGCAGATCCTTATCTCTATTACCTGGGAAATTGATAGAAATGTTTTAATTGATTTCAATAGGAAAAGATGTAGACCAACATTTTCTGCTTTTGTAAATCTCACTGGTGTTCTTCTGAAAATTAACGTGCAAGGAATAAATACTTTAAATATTGGCATCATTATTTTTGATACAGAAGATTCCACTTCCCTCGTAGCTGTGTTGTATCTTAACTTAGTCTCTCAGAAGTCAAATCACCTGAGCCTGGCAAAATTCTCTCCTATTCTGTTTCTTCACAAGTGTTATTTCTGATAATTATTTTCCCTTCCTTCTTCTGATATGCGCTGTTACTGAAGGTTTTAATGGAGTCAGTGTTAAATAGATCACTGGAAAACCTATCTGGTATTTACAGTGAAAAACACTTTTCTTCTTCTTCTTCTTGACATGTACTTAACCTCAAGGAAAAATACTTAGCTTTCCACTTACTTAAGTAGTGTATATAATGTACGGGAAATGATTGATGAGGTTATCAGAGTTCCTACCTCAGGAATACTGCATGCTTTCCATGCATAATATTCTGCTTATAGCTGTGACACTCACATTCCAAACTGAATTTTTGACTTTGCCATCTCTGTGTATGTATTTTGTAATACTGCTTAACCGAGATCGAGAAAGCAGAAGGAAGGAAAAACTAAGAACACGAAATTGGAGAAGGAACAACTGAATACTTTTATTGAGCCACAATTATACTCCTGCCAAGCAGATAACTGCTGTAACTTTCATTTGACAGCTGTGACATCAAATTCTGGTTCCGCTGAATTCAATGAGAGTTGTTCTGTTCGACAGAAAGGGGTTAAGGCTTCACTCAAATATTCTATATTGCCTACTAAACTCAGGATTGAAACTTTCAATAGGTATAAAAATATGAAATCAAAGGCGTGTGACTGATTCACATGTTCTAATCATAAGGCTGCCTGCATTCCCAGTTATGATAACACAACTTCATAGTCAAATGACGCTAATTTGTGGGCCGATTCTGCAGTTTCATTCACGAGGGTTTGATTATCTTTCCTGCAGTCCAAAATATGAAACTGAATGTCTCCCGTGCCTGCACACCCCCATGAGCACCAGGGAGCATCTGCTGCACCTCTGACTGCCTCTGACTGACATTTACACAAACAATAATTTACATTTCTGACCCTTTTTACACTGATAGGAAACTAAATTAAAAAAAAAAAAGCTGCAGCGTAACTGAGGATTAGGCCATCAGTTCATTGCCATGGGGCCTTTTAATCACACATTCCTATGCCCTTGAGACAACAACTCCATTTACTGTAAATACAATTCTCACTATAGATTCTGTTTTCTGATGCTCTAATTATAATCTAGTTGAAAAAAATATATATCCCTTTAAAACAGCTTTTTCTTTCATTACAATTTTCAGCTGCTTGTATCAACCTGCTCCTTTTGCACAGCATTTCCCTTGAATCTTCTTACATCCCCTAAGGATGTGATCCCACCCCAGAGCTGAATTCTGACAGTTCACCCCCGGTCAGTCCTTGATTATAAAGCAATGTCAGAATCAAAATCCAGATCCCTAGGGTGCAGGTGGTACCTGTGAGTGGTTCCTTACGTAATATAAGGGCTGTTTAAGGACCACTTCTTACCTCCTTCCACTCTGTAATGGAACAACTGTTTAGCTAGATACACTGTCAGAGAGCTTTCTGTTCATGAAGCTAGCTCAGATAATGTATCAGCAGGTTTAAGCTAATTCAAATGTAAGCTATCCGCTACCCAAAGGCTGTGAATTTTAAAACCCACCAACAATACACCAACCTCTGACATGGAAACTGAAGTAAGGAAACATTAACAGTCCTGCTGAAGTCAGTGGTCCTACAAAGGAAGTGATTCACCTCCAAAAGGTTTACAAGATATGAATACTCCATAGAAGAAAAGGCCACACAGCTTTTGGAAGAATGCACAGCATTCCTGCAGCATGTGGCTGTGGTATAAAAATGTTAATGAGTCCTCTCCACGATGGCTGTAGATAAATACAGCTGCCACTGCAATAATAGGATGATATCCTCCCAAAAAGCAATTTTTTGAATTGGAAATAAATTGTTTCCATTCTCTTCATTCCTTAGCCTCCAAGAAGGCATTTTGTGGATAATAATGCTTTTCTGACCTGTTGGGTCAGATGCCGAGGGTCTATGCCCACTGAATGCTAAGCGGGCAGAACAGCAGCAGAGCACCAGTCCTCAGCTTCCCACCTTGTTTAAGCAGATTTTTAGGACAGTGCCAAGGAGCAAACTCTGTTTTATCGGTGCTGAATAGTGACAAGTCACCAGCAACACTTTTTGCCACAGTGTTAGCAGCCAGGCCTACAAATACCTATAGTACTTGAAAACCGTTAAAATCTCTTTGCTTCCTGCAGCCTCTACAAGGAATAACTTCCCATTTGTTAGGGTGGAAAGTGAGCCAAAGAGCAATGCTAACTCATTTTAAACAATTCAAAAGGAAAATCTGTGTCTCCTGGTTGCCATCCCTATGCTTTGGCAACTGGACAGCTCTTCCTGTCTTGATGGCTTGCCTCAAGTATTGCCTTTTTCCATTAAACAAATATTGATTTTGTTCTGTTGCTTGAAAACAGGGTAGAAATTAACATGGCTCTTTTTGGTTACTTCATTGTATGTGAGTCACTTGGGAATAGTATTTATTAGTTAACTGCTGTTGCTCATCCAATGAGCACTAGCAGCCGTTTCTGCCCCCCCTTCCCCAGTACGTGTTAAACAGCAACTATTAAGAATGCTCCTCTGCGACCAAGTACCAGGCTTGTCCTTTAACTGTTTAACATCCTGCAGACAGTCTAGCCTCCAAGAAATACAACAGACACAACAGATGATGCGATTTAGAAGAAACAGAACTGGGACACTCGAAGATCTTGTTATTTACTTTATGAGCATCTAGTTCCTTCTTATAATCAGCCATTTACATAGGGTGATGGTGATAGCAAGTTACTAATTTCTGAACAAAGGTAACAGGATGCGATTTCTGTCTGAATGAACAGACTTCTTAATCAACGTGCTGGATTTCATATGAATGCCATTCGGTCCCTTGATGTAGCAGAGATTAGTAAGAGATGGTGAGGATCAAAGGGCAATAGGGAAAGATGCAAGGGAGCTGCCATGGAGAGAGGCAGTGGCAGCAGGCACAGTGTGCTGGGTGCTGGAAGTTTCCTAACACATCTAGCAGCATTCCTGTAGGATTGGTGAATAGATCTCTGTCAAATGGTACATAACATGGTACTATGGAGTTTAATCAGATGAGGATAAAAATCACTTGAGCAACAAGGGCGATAGTTGAGAGAAGACGTGATTGAGATGGCAGTAAGGGACAGTCCTGGGAACTTCCTGCTCTCCTATGATTTGCAACTCACTGAAAGAGGAAGAATAATTTCCTCTCATTCTTCTATACCTCAGTTTCCCCATCAATGAAATAGAAGTAATGAAATGTACTGATTGTTGTGAAGTATTTTGATATCTAGAGATGAAAAGTCCTAAGAACTTGAGGCTCGATCCAAAGCCCTTTGAAGTCCTCCAAAGGCCCTTGATTCAGCTCTCTTAATTTGCATTTGCCTTAGTCTGCAAGTCACCCACCAGCCTCCCGAAATTTAGAAATGTTCCACCCAATGCATTTCTCAAAGATGGAAAAATAATCTCAAGTAATCATCATCATTATCTGTGACTATTTGCCTATTCAGTTTGAATTTACAAAACAGCAGCACAATATATGCATTTGGATTATTTGTAATATTTTACAAGATCAAGGTGAAAACTTAGAAGATAGAGAAGGAAAAACCCAGCATGTTTCCTTGACACCAAAGAACGAACTCTGACAGAAACAAGCAGTTTTTTTTTTTATCTTTCTTCTCTGAAGATAGATGAAAAAGATCAGGAGAAACTATGTCTCATTAGAAGTAAATGCAGTCTGTGGCAATCCATACTAAATTTTCAGGTTGTCTCTTCTGAGAAGTTATTAGGCACCAAAGGGCAGGTAGTTAGATTGGAGGAAAAAAAAGAAAAAAAAAGAAAAAAAAAAAAGCTGAAAAGTATTTAGAAGTTGGTGTTTAATTTTTCCAAGATAATAAATGAAGTAGCACAGACTTTCCAGAAGAATTTTAAATCTTTCATTGTGATGGGTAAGGTGAGAGAAGGTTGTGAGACGAATGACAGTTCTGCTCATTATTCAACAAAGCCAGCAACAAATGAAATGGGTACTTTCAGAACATACTTTGTTTTCGTTTTCTGGAGACTAAGCATCTTCTTTTTGCTAAAAGAGAAATATTATCTTTATGAAGAAAATATTTTTCCTAATCAATATTTTTTTAACCTCTGGGTTATTACTTCCTCAAATCTCTTTTTAATTTTTTTCCTCAAAATTGGTCTACGTACTTTAATGAAAAATCTGCAGAACAGACTCTTGCTATTGTTCACATTAAAGATTTCAAAGATTATTAACTGTGATGGGGCAATACTTGTCTTCGGCACCTTTTTCTGTAATGTATCACGTTCTTGGGATGTATGTGTGTGTATCTATATAATTGGGAGCAGAAAGAATTAGCTGTTGGCGAAGCAGAAATATCCACACGCTGGTTAGAGTCAAAGATCCAGGAAATACACATTGTATTCTTGCTGTGCCATCTATTCCCTGCATCACCTTGTATATGCCACGAAGCTTTCTGCTTCAGCTCAGGTATATTTTAAAAGGAATTAATATTGTAGGAACATACATGTATCTTTCTCAACCACTTCAGAAGCCTGGAGATTAATAGATACTTTAAAATCTATTTTTATAAAAATTCTTGTGATGACAAATTATTTAACACTTCAGTTTTCTTGTTCTTCACTTTGAAAATAGAAAATCTGCAGAGTATAAGAAATGATTTACGTCTAAAAAAATTCTAAGCCACCTAGTCATTTTCCAGAAGGAATTCTTTCTTCCACTCCTGCCAAGTAATTAGTTTGCATCTCAAAGCAGCCTAAATTCTCAGGGGTGAAAAACTTCCACCGGGTCTTCGGCGGTTGAAGAACTGTTGGAATTAGCCCAGTGTTAATACTTCTGGAGCCCTCCTTCCAGATCTAAGACTAGTCAAAGGGTTTGAATGTATACCCTGTAAACAGGCGTAGACCGTACATCAAAACAGAGCCTTACATGTTTTATTATCTCTTGTGCTCTGCTCAGAACGGGATGATGAACATTGTATTTGAAACTGCTGATGCTATTGAAAAACCCTACAATAAAATCTCTCTTGCTCCCTTTTGCACTTGATTACTAAGCTGGAAGCAAGATTTTATAATAAATGGTAAATCTTGATCACTTTCTTTTCGATGCCTGTCACCTATTTTGTTTGGAGAATTTTGGACAACTTCTTGCCTGATTGTTTGGCGAAAGTTCAGTAAGCTCATAAAATTTCAACTTTCTCATCCCTCTCCCAAGTTATAACAGTTCTTTGTGCAGTCTTCTTCCACCTCTCAAACGTCCTATCACCTACACTCTGTCCCAGGTTTGTGTTTCAATGCACTGTTTTATTAAGGCTATGTCACAAACTTGATCAATCATATAAAAGCAGTCGTATTCTTACATGCACTGGACCCACTTTTAATGAATAATCATGCTAGGACCAGAAATGTGACTGCAGTAGAATAAAGTAGAAAGAAGTATAGTAAGCATGAATAAATAAATGCAATTACATGATGTAGCAGTATGATATAATGAAAAAGGACTCCATCTTTGAGGTTCTTTCCTACTGTAAGTTCTATGTAAACAAAAGTGGTTTCCTTTTTCCTTTTTTAGTTCATGTTTAATTTTTTTGAAAATTTATTTTATGAGTTTGGGGAACTTTTCCAAAGTGAGTGATGTTTTAAAATGTACACAATTTCAATATTTCCCTTGTTTAATAAATGATAAAAGAACTGCATTTGACCCTGCCCCACATGACGTCCTGCTTGCCAAGTTAGAGAAAAATAGATTTGATGAATGGATCACTCACTGGATGAGAAACTGGCTGGGTGATCACACTCAGAGAGTTGCAGTCAATGGCTCAGTGTCCAGGTGAAGACTGGTGACAAGTGGCAATGCACAGGGATTGGTGGTGGGACCAGCGTTACTTGACATCTTTGTAGGCAACATGGACAGTGGGATGGAGTGCACCCTATGCAAGTTTGCGGATGACACCAAGCTGAGTGGTGCAGTTGACATGCTAGAGGGAAGGGATGCTATCCAGAGGGACCTGGGCAGGCTTGAGAGGTGGGTCCATGCCAACCTCATGAAGCCCAACAAGAACGAGAGCAAGGTCCTGCATCTGTGCCAGGGCAATCTCAAGCACAGGTACAGGTTGGGTGGAGAATGACTTGAGAGTAGCCCTGAGAAGGATTTGGGTGTGCCTAGTGATGAGAGATTCAATATGAGCCAGCAACGTGCTCTTGCAGTCCAGGCCAACAGTATCCTGGGTTGCATCAAGAGAATCATGACCAGCAGGTCGAAAGAGGTGATTCTGCCCCTCTACTCTGCTTTCATGAGACCACAGCTTGAGTCCTGCGTCCAGTTCTGCAGCCCCCAGCACAAGAGGGACAAGGAGCAGGTCCAGAAGAGGGCCACGGAGATGCTCAGAGCATGGAGCACCTCCTCTAAGAGGAGAGGCTGAGACAGCTTGGGCTGTTCAGCCTGGAGAAGAGAAGGATCTGGGAGAACCTTATAGCTGCCTTCCAGTACCTGAACGGGGCTTACAGGAAAGCTGGAGAGGGACTTTTTATAAGGGCAGGTAGTGGCAGGATGAGCAGAAGTAGTTTTAAACTGAAAGAGGGTAGATTTAGACTAAATATTAGGAAGAAATTCTTTACTGTGAGGGTAGTGAGACACTGGAACAAGTTGACCAGCAGGGTTGTGAATGCCCCCTCCCTGGAAGCATTCAAGGCCAGGCTGGATGGGGCTTTGAGCAGCCCAGAGGGAGGTGTCCCTGCCTACAGCAAAGGGGTTGGAATTAGATGATCTTAAAGGTCTCTTCCAACCCAAACCACTCTATGATTCGATGAATCTATGATTCTGTGTTTTCTCATTGTGATCTCTAAGCTCACTGAGGTATGGGGGGACATCTCTGGAACTGTGGGGAAGGATGTGACATTTCACCTTTCTAGCCATAGTCTTCTATGGACAGAGGTTGTTCAGACTCAGGAACAGCCCTCTCAACTTCAAATTTTTGTTTCAGAATTGTTTGTATGTAAGATTTTGTCACTTTGATCTTAGGACCATGATCCAATGCCATTAAAAAGTACTAGAATCATTCTCATCAGTTTCAATTGACATTACATCAGAACGAAAGTTAATAAAATATTCACTATTCATTGTTCATCGCATAGGTCCTTAAGTTTACTTACATTTTAGAGCTTCAATCAGAGAGGAAGAAAGTATCTCTAATGCTAATGTCAGCAGTAGAATAGCCTTGTTAGCAAAGCATACAGTATCATTCTTGTTCATGATGAGGGGAACATATCATTGGATTGAGCAACGGAAAACTGGTAATGACAGTTCTTGTATGCTAAATATATAATTAAATCTGATGTGGAATACGATCTCTCAGGCAAATAAATAAAAGAGAAATCATCTCATTGGCATTTCTCAGCAAACCTCACGCGTCTAAAGTTAACAAAAAGCTGTAATTCCTGCATCCTTTCTCTGCTTTCTGAGTCACATGCCAGATTCACTTCCCTGAAATACCGGTGAAACGTGTGAACTACCTCACTGGTAAAGACTCAAAAATTAAGGCTGTGATCTTGTAAGGGATACAGCTTAGAAGACGCAAGAGGAGGACCCTTAGCGTTACAGAGAACTCCAAAGGCAATATGAAGCATTGCCCTATCAAGCTTTTGATATTTTTTTTGGTCATGTGCTGCCTCCCTCGCATTTGTATTGCATCTGCTTCAAACATGTGGTTTTGTCAGCTAGGTGGTCATAGATTCCGTTACAGTAATAGTCATAATGATCAACAGAAATAAACTTAATGCTTTTCCTTTTTCGTCTTTGTCCTGCTTGCTTTATTTCTCCTCATGCCAACAGTACCACTTGCAGTATCAAACTGATCAGGGCAATGCACAAAAAACACCGCTATTTTCCTTTGACTAGAAGTTTCCTTCCAGAGCACAAAAATTGTATCTGCTAGTGAGTGAATATCTAAGATACAAGTTTACAGAGATTAACATCTATGTATTCTTCTAAGACCTTTCTTCCAAGCAAAACAGCGTACAAAGTGCCTTCCAAGGTCAAGTTCAATAGCAGGAAATCTCCAGCCGACAGAGGTATATAGGATAACTGATATGAGCACATGCTGGAGAATGAGAATCTGCAATGAGTGAACGTCCACCTGCAGGTTTTTCCTCTGAAGCGTTAATACAGGACCACAGGAAGCTTCTGTTGTTTCAGCTTCTCAGGAATTATAGGCTGTTTCTCTGCCTCAGAGGTACATTAAACAGAGACTGAGCAATGCAGATGCATATGAAGAGCCTCCTTCTGACATGCTGAGCAGTTAAGGGACATAGGCACCTCACAGGGCTGGGCCTCAGAGGATGACATCCCTATGGCTTTCCTAAACTTGGATATTTTCTGAAATAGATGTTATGAAATAGCTATTCTAAAAAACTCAATATCTCCTTGTCTCACAACAAAATTGTGTATGCATAGGATGTTGAAGAGAGGGTGTTGGAGAGCTCAGTAGCCCAAGAAAAAAATTGTGCTGTCACCAAATGTATTTCAGTATTTATTTTCTAGTTCAAAAATATGAAGAAATGTAGACAAATAAGTACAGCTTACAGGGGTATTTCTCTTGGTCTTACTGGTGGCTAAAATTTCCCCACCTGATGATCTTCTGGAGGATCCAGCCTGCCTCCTTCCACTTTTGGACCCCTTCCTTCTAGCAGGTTCCAGCCAAACTCTGATAAGTCAAAGGAATGCTATGTTCAGAGCTATATATTCCAGCTGTGTGTTCTTCAGCATGGAAACAGTCAAACGTGAAAGGCTGAGATTTGTGCTTTTGCTGATCAGGGTCTGAAACCTCTGCCCCGCTTCCATATCATGTAGCTGCATTCTTTTTTCCAATCATTAACCAAGTAAGACCAGTAGGTCTCTTTTCTTGGGTCTGATCTAAAGTCAACTGAAACCAATAGAAAGAGTTCCCATCCAGTTTCACTATCGTTAGTGTTTTACTTGTCAGGTTTTCAATCAAAATAAACCAAAATGTGAAAACAATTCAAATATGTATTAATTCCCCACCCTTCTGTGTCTCCCTCCTACTCTCCTACTCAAAAACTCCCAATTCAACAGGATAAGGTAGATTTTGAGAAAAGGATAAGGTAGATTTTGGGAAATCATTTTTATGAATGCATTCTTTTGTCCACCACTGCAAAATGTAATTTTATCAATTTCATTCAATAGAAATATTACAATATATAAAAATGTTACTGTTTATAGAATGCTATAATTAAGGAGTTTCAATTAAAGACAATTCCAAAATGAAGGCATCCTTTGTTAATTTACTTTAGCTACTTTTTCCAGTGCTGTATTACTTTGTCCCTTTGCTATTTTAGATTGGAGAGAATGAAGCTCTGCAGCAGTACCAACTAGCAGAGTCTCAGTAGGCCAGCACTGCAGTGCAGATGGATTATGAAGACAGGTGGTGGCTAATGGCAGCTGAATTAAAAATAACACCGTTATTAATCTAGAGGCATTTCTATGGAATTCTTTACCCATAGATCTCTGAGATTTTTATAGACAGCTTTTTAAGCTCAGGACTCTATTTTGCCTTTCAGTGGCAACAAAACCAGAGCGCAGTCCTGGCACCTGCAGGCAGCAGTCTGTGCTCCATCTGTTGTGCTCTCAATATCAAGCCAGCTCTGCTGACTTTTGTCAGCAGGTGACACGATGGTATCGTATGTTGAGTAACGTATGGCATACAGGAGCATGAGGCTTTACCACACCGTTCAAGAAGCAGAAGGACTTTGGGGAAAGTGTTCCCAGAACTCAGAGAAATTCTTTCACTCCTTTTCAGAGGGTGGGAGGTCTGTATTCTTTCCCCAGTCATTACACTGCAAGCTTCATGAAGTGCAACAGAGATTCTACTAGATGATCCCTGTGGGTCCCTTCCAAGTTGGGGTGTTCCGTGAGACCATGTCTGAGCAAAAGGACTATCCTGGTGAGTTGGGGGCACCTGAGTGCATCAATCTCAAAAGCCATCAGTGCTGCACATCCACCAACTCCATCCTTAGGATATGTCTGCCCAGAGCCTTAAGAGGTATACTCAAAATCAGAGAAAAATACTGAAAAATTAGATTTAGCAGCCTGGTGTTATGTTATGCTTGGAACTGCTCTGCTGTGATAAACCATGAGGATGGTCTGCTGTCTCTAGAACCATAAACGTTGCGTCATGGCAGGATGGCACTGATTACACCATAGTCTGGCCATTCTACTCAAATGCATGCTCAGAAGCAGAACAAACAAAATTCAGATTCTGAAAATGAGAAGTGAAATCATTAAACTCACTAATACAAGGGCTGCTCTGAAAGTAATGCCTCCTATTTTATTATGTTGATCCACGACATCACAGAAGGATGTTGGTGATATGGCAGTAGAGGCTGGACCTTCTTACCAACATCCCATTACATTTTGGTATCGTGTGACAGATGGCAGCCAAGCGATGTCTGACCAAGTGACGTCTGACATAAAAGTGTTTATGAGGCAAAGGTGTGGAATTGAATTCCTCCATGTGGAAAAAATGACACCCATTGACATTCATCAACACTTACTGAATGTTTATGAAAACCAAACAGTGGATGTGAGCACAGCGAGGCGGTGAGCGGTGCGTTTCAGCAGTGCTGCCAGTGACAGTGGGTCACTGCTGCAGATTTTTGCCAGTGTGGCATACAGGCTTTTGTTCACAGCTGGCAAAAATGCATAGCTAATGGTGGTGGCAATGTTGAAAAGTGCAGCCTATGAAGATAGGTTGAAGAAACTGGGTTTGTTCAGCCTGGAGAAGAGAAGACTGCAGGGAGATCTCATTGCATCCTTCCAATATTTAAAGGGAGTTTATAAACATGAGGGAAATCCTTTTTTTTTTTTTTCTTTTTTTTTTTTCTTTACATGGGTATATAGGGATAGGACAAAGGGGGAATGATTTTAAACTAAAGGAAGGGAGAGTTAGATTAGATGGCAGGGGACAATTTTTTACTGAGAGAGTGGAACTCATAGAACTAAGAGAGTGCAGATAATGGTGTTTTCTGCTTCCTCTAACCAAATTGTAGAATGTGAAAAAAAACCACTCTAAATAGTTCTGATTATTGCTGTTAAACTGGTAGAGAGTTAGGAGACAATTATATTAGATAGTTGTTCTGACTTTAGAAGGAGAATATTTAAATTTTTACTCTGCAAATTATCTTGTTCTGAGGTAAAAAAAAACAATTACCTTATCTTGCAAGCATAGAAACTTTCTCTTTTAAAGATCATGAATGAAAAAAAGCATGAACCAAATGAACACTAAACAAATTTACACTCAACAAGGTGAGAATTATATTCAAAGTGAATGTATTTCACTAATTCTGATGAGAACTAGAAAACAAAAGTTCTGATGTTTCTCCTTTAACACTTCTGTAATGCTTTTGGGTTTTGAATTGATGCTTTAGCTGACTTTCTGCTCATACTGAAACACTTCAGTCAAGCCAACAGTATAAAGTCAGGGGACATCTTATTTTACTGTACTTATTGTGTTGCATTTTTTGTGTCAGTGAAATCTTTCCCAGGCAGCTGGTGTTATTAGATTCAAAGACTTTAACTGGTTCAGAACTGACTGTGATCACAAATACTACATTTCAGTTCAGGTGTCTTGGATAGTAACCAGACTGAATAGATGCAGTTTCTTTTAACCCTTCACCACGTATGGAATTGGAACAGAAATTGTACAAAGCAGTTCTTATTTTCTTCCACACCAAATGTTGGGATATTTTTTTTGAAATCACCTGTAAAATGTCAGAGGACAGACCATGACATGATATTCCTTAAATGATGCCTGTTTTCTTCAACCTTGTTGTCTTGCAAAACTTTAAGTTATGCAAACAAATTTTTAAAATGCCATATTCCTTTCAGAATATTTTTTCTGAACCATGGCAGAGTTCATTTCTACTTCGGAAGAGCTACAGAGCTGCTGTGTTTGAAATTCATTCATTAGCAGCCCATCCTTCAGACAGCTAATATTAGCAGTGCTGTCAACATAGGTTACAGGCCCTGCTAAGGAAACAAGGACTGAGTTCCTCTCCCTGCCCCTCCACCTGCCTGCAAGTCCACTAGACCATTGCAAGTTCTAAATGAGCAGTTCTGTGCTCCTGCTCAGACCGAATATCTATGTGCTTCTTGGCCTGTTGTGAGATTGTTGGTATTCAAGGTACACAGTAGAACTGAGGATAGTTATTCACAAGGCTCTTCATCAAGGCATTCTAGACCAGACTTTGATAGAGGCTGTGAGCGCTCAGTGAATTCAACAAAACTTCTTGAAGTTCTGAAAGAGAAAACAGTATTTTATGTAACCATTTGATAGAAGGATATTTTGTGTGTTTTTGTTCTTCTTTTTTTTTTTTTTCCCAATGAAGTTCTGCACGTAGAATGTATTTACTGTACTAATAAGTCTGAAGCAGGAACAAAATTACAAGTCCCCATAGTGTTCAGAAATCGTAAGCCACAATTATAAGACTAGCTTAAATTACAGGAATGAAATGTACATAGACTTATTATTCTCCATATTTTTTAGGCCACGTAGCACAGTGATTTTATATTTTTTTAGTTTTTTTACATATGCCATCATTAGAGGTTTAAGATTTTAGCTGAAATTTGAGATTCTCGTGCAATAAAGATTTCTAGAACTGGAATTGTAAGATTAAAAAAATGACTGTGGGACTCAGCAGTCACATCTTTCTAGTCCTGTGCCCTGTTTTGCCTTCACAAAGAACATGACAACTACTGTACTGTGGTTGCTTCTAGGAGCTTAGCAAAACAGTGTAAGAATGAAGCATATGTTAGGAGATCTTCCTGACTTGCTATGATCTTGTACATTTGGCTAAAAGTGGAAGAAAAAACAAAACAGCCAGTCTAAAAATCCTGTGGTAGTGAGTTCCAAAACTGAATTATACAGTCTTTTTGAAAGTCTCTGCATGTGCTTAAAAAATTATGCCATCATGCCACTTGCTTTTCGTGAGCTCAGCTATTGTAAGCAACAGTGGCCAACCGCTCATTCTTTGACTTTCCAAGCTGTGTCTAGTTTTGATCTATTCTATCTCAGCTGTGGATAATCTAGCTTCTGCTTTATCTTGTATTTCTGGAGGCTTAGGCTTAAGAGACCTGACTCCACATAAACGTTGATGTTTATTGGTATTCAGATGTATTCATCATAGTCCCTAAAAAGTGATACCTCCTAAAGGCACAGGCTCTGGAATTTCAGTCCCTTGAGAAGAATGTGATGAGTTGTGATAGTCTGATAGCCAGCAAACCTCATTTGTGATCCACAGTAATTCTGGGGGGCAGGAAAGTGGCTACAATTGACTGCAGATAGATTCTGAAACGATGCTATTTTGTTACTTTCACACTGCCTCTTTTTCCTCCTCCTCCAAAAATAGTTGGAATTAGTGTAAGCTACCCAGGTAGTAGAAGACATCAATAACTACTTCACCTATCTTGTTTCAGTGACTTGTGACAGAGGACTTGGGAAGCACTTAGTCAATACCCTAATGGAAATGCCTGTTAAAAATACAGTGTTTCCTGGTTGCTAGATAAAGAAGATAAAAGGGGAACGCACAATGAAAAATGTGACAACGAATAAAAGTTGTGGCATTCTACAATTTCACGGAGTAAATGAATACACATGAATTGCAACAGTGGGGGATAAAGCACGAAATATTCTGCAAGTCTTGATTTACTAGACACTTGCATGTGTGATTGCGGTGGCAATGCATCTGTTTTACCATTTTTCTCTGTACTCATTCAGTGTACAAGTGAGCTCCTGATGGTGTTCTTTCCTTGTTCATCTCCTTTGTTAGCCTGAAGAAATTATATCAAAATAGAAAGAAAAAGTAGGTAATTCTGCTAGATTTTAGCATGCCACTTCTATAGACAACTACCTTATGGAAGCAGGAACAGCAGTGAGGCCATAGCATCCTTCTGTTGTGGTCACCAGGGTGTAAATCACCCTGCTTTCTCCTGACTGGGCCCCGAAAACCTGGAGTAAATTACTTAGTGGAAAAACATATAAAGGAAATTAGTTCAGTTATTGTCCCACGTGCTTACCATTTAGCATACAAGAGTCAGGCATTTTGGTTCCTCATTAGTCCTGTTGTGCAAAGTGGACCTCTGCAGGCATAAGACCCAGCACACTCATTTCCTTCTCTACCCAGAAGCTCTGGAAGAAACTGGAGAGTCTTGTTCCTGAAACCTGTACTCCGTATCTCTCTCAGCCTCTTGCCCCTATCTTCCTATTCAGTACCCATTCCCTCAGTACCCATTCCCATTCAGATGCACACATCCCATTTCCTTGCCTTCATGGTCCCTACTTGTCATCATACCAAAATTTCTATTTTAATTTTTTCCCTCCTTTCAGTTTCCCATTATCCCCTTACACTCTTTCCCAATCTTCTTCATTCATTTAAAGATCCTAAAAAACTGTTGTAATGAAATATGATATAAACTGTACAAAATCTCTGAGACTAGATACAGCTGCCTCACTCAGTTTAATTTGACTGAATGAAACTTAGCACGGTTTCTTTAAATAGTGAACAATTTGGATCAGAAGCTGTGTCTCAGTTATGTCTCATTATGAAATAAGTGATATAATGAGGCCAAAGGTCAGAATGGTGTGCAATCCTACTATAAATGACCATAAAAGTCAAGATTCTTGTTCTGAACGGCTGACAGCAGATGTCGATTCTGTGTTGTTTTACTGTGTCAAAAGAAAGAACTAAGTCCCTGCAGTTAGCATGGGGCTGCCAGCACGAAGGAGGGGTTTGGCTGTGTCCAGTGTTAGATCAACTATCTGGCAATGTCTGCCTTAACATTTAGATACCATATGCACAAGAAATGATTCAAAAATGGAATATTTTCTCAAGAGATTTAAGTGATTTATTTTTTATTTTATTTTATTTTATTTTATTTTATTTTATTTTATTTGAGATGTTGAAGTCCTAAGAGTCAGAAACAGAGAAAAAAGTGAAGGCTGAGTAGCTAGTTAAGAATTTGAGTGAAAGATTAATGGGACAGTTTTTCAAAACTAGCCACATGAGAAAAAATTTAGGTCTTGTTTATTCTTAGACCAGACTCAATAGTGGCCAGCAACAAGTGTGTAAGAAACTAAGGATTTGACCTTGACTTGGTAGGAAAAATCTCATTAGATGCATTACAAAATAAGAAAACAATTTGGTTCAGAAATGGTGCAATAATGCTAGATAGTATTAGCGTAACATTTTGAAATAATTTTTATTTGTAAGTAGTTGGTTTTTTTTTGTTAATGGTGGGTTTTGTTTCTGTTGTTGTTGCTGCTTGTTTATTTGTATGTGTGCTTTCTCCTGATTATGGACACTTTTTTTTGTAGTCATTGAACAAATGAATCTGCAGAGAGATTAGATAAAATTTCTCTTTGTTCTAATTTTACTGATGTTACTCACTTTCTTCGCTTTGTTTCTTGACTACAGCAAAACTGATAAATGTTTTGTAAGAGTCTCTATTGGATTACCAAATCCCAGTCAGGCAGAGTCAGGTCACAAACCTCCAATGGACAGATATGTGTGAGTTTTTCAATCAAATCTGACAGAAATTAATTTGAGGCTAACATTTCCCTCTGAGATGCCTTCTGTATTTGCTTGTGCACACAATACAAGCTTTTTCCTGCTGGAAGCTCTTTAAGAGGACCCTGATTTTCAGGGAATAGCTTTTCCCTTGCTGAATAGTAATAGAATTTGATATTATATAGGACAACATCTTTGAAACTTTGATTATCCCACCAGAGAGAATACTTTCATGTAAACAGGTTAAAGCCATGACATTCTTTCTTTCTGACTCTGAAGACATTTATCTTGTGGCTCTATTCTGCTTCAGATATTTTATTTTATTTCTACAGCATCAAATGCTAACATTATTCGGTTACTATTGTTTCCTTTGATGTCTCTATAACAGTGCTTATTGAACTGTGGCAAAACAAAGATAAAGTCACATGCAGGTGGGTGCATAAGACTTTGGGAATAGACAGACTATTAGACAATGGTGATATTCTAATACAAGGAGAGTAGATTTAACATGTATGCCACATAAAATGGCCCTGGCCTACATTTATTCTGGCATCCAAAGCCCATTCTGATCCAGTCTGTCAGGAACTGTGGCCTTTGCCTTGGTGCAGGATACTTTCTTCCCCTCCCTAGAACAGGCATGATGGTAACATAAGGAGTTTTCTATTTTAGCAGCAGGAAAGCAGAGGAAGACCGTGCTCCTCTTCTTCTGTCTCCTGCACTTTTAAACACATGGGGCAGAGAGCATAAGGCCTTTAATACCACCTTGTCATGCAGCCCCTTCATGAGGTGCTGTCTCAAACAGAACAGTCCCTGTCCTCTGTGTGACAAAATGAGACTCACTGGAGATTGCAAAGAAAAAGAGAACTCCCATCGCAGCCTCCAAGGTCCCACTGACCCACTGCTCATGAAGATGGCATCACAACGTCTGGTGGCACTATGTTTTCATCATGATTTGTGTAAAACAAGCTAATGATACTGATCATTGCTAGTTAAACATGGCTGGGAAACGTATTATCCCAGAGGCTAGCACACTAATAAGACAGAGGTTTGCGGTGATGAATCCTAATGGATCCTGAATTTCTATGTGCTTTCCAGCTACTTTTTCCTTCTTTTTCTATGCATAAGACAGAGAATAAAGCAGCCCAGCAGGTCAGTAGAAAGGTGGTGCCCAATATTTTTAATGACGGGACTTGATTTTCCAGTTCTTATTCTGAGCAAGCAGGCTTTCTTTGCTGTGATCCACTGCAAGAACTGGAAACGTACCAAGGTAACTCCTTTGTTTTGCCTCATGATACTGTGGCCACGTGAGCTAGCAGGAAGGAGCTGAGGGAAGACAGGTAATGCTGACAGCCAGTTTCTGGCTCCTGACCGTGGAGTCTGCAGCATAGGTTCACAATGCAGAACTGTGACATAAGTCATGGCTCTGCAAAATCTGAAAGCAGAACTCTTAGTTCCAGGAACAGAGATTTTTGGAGGCTGGAACCTGTGGCTCTTTCCAGCTCTCCCAAAAGTCTTCAGACAGACACTAGGGAAGCTATGATACTATGCTAGGTATTTCTACTGTGAGGGTGGGAAGGAGAACACGGAAAAGACTGCCAAGAAATACACTGCAAGGAATTTCAGTTAATCAGTTTGTAAAATTTTAAACTGTGAAGATGTAAAATTTCATCTTAGAATCAAGTTGTCACATGAGGAGTAAATACTAGTTTAATATGTACTCAGCATGTATCTACAGCTGTCCCAAATGGCCTTCTCCCCAAAGATTTACCATGTTTTTACCATGGGCCAGAAAGCATCTCTAACAATCAAAATGGTCTTTCTAAAATAAAAACAGGAGGCTGTTAACCTTAACTCAAAGAGTCTATGCTCTTAAAATGATCTGCTGCCCTTGATCTGTGAGGAAACTTGTACTGATATAATGGACCATTAGGAAAATTGCAATTCTTAAAGAGGCCTTTGAAAGGTTGTTTAGATCTTAAACTTTTGGAGAGGGAGTGAATGTATTTTTTACAGTGATTATAAAACCTAATGATTTGACGGATAGTAATCCCACAGTGTGAATTCTTACAATTCTCCTTTCAGTGTTTTCAGTCCAAGCACTGGAGCATTGTGCACTAAAATGAGAACAAGAAACTGAATGAAGATGACAGAGTAGTGTACTTTCTGTCCAATCTGGAAAAAACCCAGAGTATGTAAGCTGAAGTCAAAATGAACGAGAACTACTCTGAAGTTCAGGATTATCTCAGGTTTATCAGTGGTGTGGCTAGCAGCATCCACTGCTTATACTTCTTTTTTTTTTCTCTAACCAGATATATCCATTGAGGTAACAGAAGTCCTAAGATTCTATTTTGTGTACAAAACTGCTTGAGGGAATGAGTTTGCCACAAAGATCTTTCCAGGGTAAGGATGTGTGAATACAGAACTCATTACAATCACTGCATGATAAGACTTTTACGAGCCACATAAAGAAATAATCCATTTGTGTGGATTTTATGTATCTTTTACTTTACCTTGAAAACCAAATATGTCATAAGCACCCAGGGACACCACAGGCATTTGCACCACTAAAGATTACGAAAGCAATGAGAAAGGATTGATTTGCACAAAACCATGTACACTTGATACAAGTTAATATAGCCTGTCATATGGCATTAGTAATAGTTCTCATTTTTACACTTTGTCCAACTTAATGCAGATTATTTAAAACAAACAAACAAAAATGTCCAAAATGCTTTGCAGATAAATATGGGACTTTGATTTCTCATTTTCTCAGATGTACATCAGCATAATTTCATTTACTTTAAGAATGCTTCTCTCATTCAGTTCAGTTGGAAATTACTTTAATTTGTTCAGTTTCAAATGATTTCTATTACTTTAAAGACCATATGTCTATAGAATGCTTTATGTTCTGGTCCATTTTCTTCAGCTGTGGCTGTTTTTTTGCCATCAGTCCCCTCTTCTAAAATGCTTTTATCCACTCACTGGCTAGATCCATTCATCCTTGAGAAACAGAGGTGTGTTCTGCCCTAGCCAGGAGCCTGTGCTCTCTACCTCTTCATTACTGTACTGCATTGTGCCTTTCAACAAAACAGAGCTTGTTCTCTTCGTGCTGCTGGCACCTATTTATGCAATGCAGTGTATCTCTCATTTCAGGCTTATTAGCATCCATGTCAAGACAGTGTGTAAACTCTTCCTCTTTCAAGACTGATGAATGCAAACAAGTAGAGAACAGAACCCAGGAGCAATCTGTATCATTTCATTGCCACATTAACACCCCTAACTCTAATTGACAGGGTAACTAAAAGCCAAAGGTATCCCAAGAAAGCAGCCTGATTAGCTGTGATTGCAGTGTGTAAGTGACGCAGAACACATTCTTATGAAATAGGATCAAAATGGTTTCTCTGCATTTTGTGTCACCAAAGCAGCTGTCCTGATTATTCACATCCTATTAAGTGTGCTTTGAGCATGTCATGATCAATTAAAAACAGTTGTCATTTCAGATAACAGTTTTGGAATTTTGAAACCAGGAATAACTTCCTCAGGACAAAGACTCCCAAGGGTTATCCTCCATAGAGCCTTTCAGTCACTTGCCTCTCATTCTTCAAATCTCTGACAGTTCAGGGTCAGTCCTCCATGGGAGACCTCTCCATCAGGAACACAGCTTTATCTCCCTGCTCTCTCCCAAGTCTCCTCCTGTGTGTTTTTCCCAGAGTCTGCACTTGCCTCTCGTTTCTGCTCAGCTGCTACCAACAAATGTTCCTTCTCTTCACTCTCTTTGTAGCTCCTATTTCTTTTATTCACTCTTAAAACACTTTTTCCTACCACTTTCTTTCCCTCAGAGTACTTGCTGAGAAAACCTTTGATGACGTATTTTCTCAATCCTGCAGTAGGAAAAGGGTTTTAATGGATAATCGCATCCTGTCCCAGGCATTGGCTCTGTCAGTTTGTGGGAAGGATGCACGGACCTTCTGACAGGGATAAGAACTGTGGATTGTTTCCAGACATTTTCACCAACAGAACAAATTTGCCGAAAGCAAATGTGGAGTGTTTTTTTCAAAGCCTTGTATGTTAATCTAGCTTAGCTCAGTTTCCATGGGATGGAAAAAGACCAAATGTCTGACACTAGTGAGGCTCAAAGATCAAGCCCTTGGTCTGAAGCATGAAGTGCTTCTGAAATAAATGGTTGCAAATCTTTTTTGATGTGGGTAATGCTCGTTCATTTCCCCTTGGATTTTTTTTTTTCTTTTACTCATTTTTAGAAATGTCTGGGCTGTTTGTCTTGTAAAAATATAATAAAACAAAAGAGCATGAAAACAATGGTCCTGTGCCAGACCAAAGGTCCATCTAGCTCAATAGTCTGCCTCCAAAATAGACACCAGTGAACGTCTGTAGGACAGTATATGAGCAGTGCAAGGACTCTTCTGTCAAGTTTCTGAAGGTGCTAATGGTGGGAGCAGTTTCACCCAGAGGACTGCTCATCCCTCCTCTCTCCTGCTGGAGGCTCCAGGGCCTCCAGCCTCTTCCTGAGCTGGTCTTGCTGAGCTGTATACCTGTCTCTGACCCTGCCTCCTGGATGGGCCTGAAGCCTGCTGTGTAGGCAGTTGCTTGTCCAGAGGGTTCCTAGGGCTCGTCCAGCCCTAGGTCACTGTCTATAGATGGGCTGGGAACTTTGTCGTAGCCTTGTCTCCAGGCCAGCTTCCAGCTACATCCCCTGCTCCTCGTGGCCACAATCCCTATCAAGGCCTGAACCTGGCTCCACCTCTGACTGGGTCAGGGGCTGCAAATGGAGCAGGTTAGCAGCCCTTAACTCTGCTCGCCTGGCTCAGACCATGCACGACAGAGCCCCGTGTCACCAAAACCTTCTGGTTCACCTGTCTTTAATGAGTAGCCAGTCCTTGCTGCTCCCTGATGATCTCCTTGTAGCTCTCATCCTTTAACAGTTTACAGCTCAGGCAATTACTAAGCCCAAGGGTTTTTAAGTATTTAGCAATCCATTAGGGCCTTTCACAAACCTATTCTGCCTCACTTTGTAAGCCTTAGTTTTCTGTAATGACAGATAGAAACTGATCCTCAACAGGGATCTGAGCAGTAAAGAGTTGTGAACATCTTAAAGCAAGAAAATGTTAGACAAACTTAAATAAATTTTTTGCTATTAATTGCTTCCATCATAATTTTCATGGCTTAGTGACTTTGCCGTACACGTAAGTAAATAATGCAGTTTACTGATAGATGAAACAAATTAGCTATTGCAGTAGCTCAGAGCCATCACGTTCTCCCTCGATCCTGTGCAGTACACAGCAGGATATAAAGTGTGTAACCACACGATGTGAACTGACTACCAGCAGATCAAACATTTCTCCCTGCAAGATGTCCTAATGTAATGCCAGACAGTATATAGCATAGCTATGTTTGACACATGAAATATTCAAACGCTATCTATAGTGCTTGGAGCAAGAGAAGCACAGGTATACAGGTACATCATTTTACTTAGACTTTTTTTTAGGAGCTGAGGATCTAACAGATGTGGAGTTGGTAGGAAAAGTGTACTTTCAATGGCACTATCCACCCATCCTGCCACATCAACATGCAGTCATTTTGGAGGCCTTTGATGATGCTGTCTATTATTTCATGTTAAAGTGGGAGGAGTGGCTATGAAAGATAAACCACTTACAGTCTGAATAAATGAAAGCAAATATATCAGTGAGAGGACACTGAAACTACGTGTTTTTCCACATTGGTGTGGTAAGGACATTGCTGCTTTGGAGAGTTATATTGTTAATGCTGTGACTGAGTAAAACATTCTTGTTATTCAAGGAATAGAATAAGATGCCTTACTTTTAACATTTCTGCTGTCTTTCTCAGTGTCGTATTCTAAACCTTGCCAACGATTTTGCAAAAATTTAGAAAAGGACCATCCCTTCACTGTAAGGATCATTTATTTGCTCACTCGTATTTCTTGGCTGCCTTATTTCAGCGATGTTGGTTTGGCCAAATATTGTCTGCTCTTCACATGATGTAAATCTCTGCTATTGCCTCTTTTTATATCCAGTAAGGAGATAGCTTAAAAAGTGTATTGTCTCAGACACTGCAGAAGAAACCATGAGATGTGAGGAATGTGGCTTTATTATACTGCTGTAGCTAGTGACACACGTGGGAAGCCTTACCCAGCACATTACCCTTTCTTGTTAATCTCTCCTCCTGGCAAGTTTTCCCACCACAATGCTGTTTTGCCTCAGAGAGGCCAGACATTAGCTTGTCATTTGACTAATTAGATTCTAGCATTACTGTTGTAATCACATTTTACATAAAACTGGAGGAGGAAGACACTGTCCCTTCACTACAGGGACAGGATGAACCACTTTAGGGAGTGCCTTCCACCTGATATAAATTCTTCTTTAGTCAGAAACAATGAATGATTGCCCTCCATGAGACACAAAAAACAGCTTTCAACCAGACCAGCTTGTTATATGTAGCAGGAAATGGGGAGAATTTCTCCTCAGCTTTCCACAAACACTTCCCAAAATGCCATAGCAAGCCTCCTCTCTCTAAAACAGAGTGGAAAAACAATTTTTAGATTTTTATTTAACAGTGCACAGTCATGCTGTGGGAAAGAAAGCCTCCCCACTGGCAGCACAGAAATGTATAACATGGAGATTATGCTAGGGCCCTGTTCCAGCAACTCAGGCACAGAATTATCTTCTTTCTCCAAATCCCATTCCATGATACAGTCAAGTGCTTATGAAGGAAAGGGAGCGCAGTCACTGAAGTGAGTGGGAACATCCTAGTAGTTCAGTTTTTGGAAAAATGGAGCTCCAGGCAAGCTGAAGGTGCCCAGAAATTATACATCATAAAATCTGGAGGAGCTGAAAGTAGAAGCAGTTTTGTTTTGTTTTGTTTTTTAAGCGAACAAAATTCCCTGCAGAAAGCAGAAGTGATTGACCAGAATGGACTTGCAGAGAGAGCCTGTATTCCATTAGTGCCTCTTAATATGTAACAATTCTTTCAGAATTAGCATAAATGAGAACGGAATTTTTGCTCATACGGAAAAAACCCATTCACATATCCATGAAAATCAAGATGCAAAATGCAATATTGTGCTTGGTTGGCAGAGATGGATCGAGAGAGAGAGAGAGAGAGGGAGGAAAAGCCATTGACAGCTTAGAATTAGGCTTGTTTATCTTCGAAGAGTGCAAGCCTGAGCCTTGCATGTTTAACCTGTTCAGCACCAGTGAGTAAACGGCCTGCGCTGCGAGGTACAACAGCTCTGACAGTGCTGTTCATCCGTCACTTCAGAAAAGAGGAAAAATAGTCCCCCTAGCGTACCAAGGCTGTAAGAAGCAGGAGGATGTTGCTCGACTCACTGATGCAACTGTAAGTTCTGCTTTGGAATTTGAGCAACTGCAGAAAGATGCTGATCGCCAAGAATTGCAGTTTTTGAAGCAGAGAACATAAGCAATTATAAATAAGGAGCAGAACAAAAATAAATGTGTGTTTTAACACATTTTAATTAGGAAGTAATTGGACTTTGCATTGCTGCATAATTTTAAATCTTGCCTTTCTTACCTAGGAAATACACATTCTCCTGGAAGAAAGAAGAGACACTGTTATACACAATCATACACTTTTCACAAGTTCCCAGCTTTGTACTTGAGAGACTGAATCAATCACGTGATTGTAATTATTAAAATATTAAAGTACTACTTCAATATTCTTATTATTTCTGTTAGACAGGAGACGCATACTGCAAATGTCTGCCCTTAGAAAAAAATTAAGAGTCTGAAGAAGAGCAAGAAGTCAGTGTCACCAGGGGCCACCACTTTTCCTGGATTTCAGAGATCCAGCACAGGCTTTGGGCCCCCTTGAACTTGTATTTCCATAAATTAAGTCACAATTGAGCCTTGCCCATCCATAAATCTTTCATTGCCCCTTTCATTGTGCCAGTGCTGCTGTGGCATATAAGGAGGTCAACATGCTCTAGCATCACAACTGTCTTCCTCTTGGTTATTCTGAAGAACATCCACCAAAAAAGGTTTCAAAGGAGACAGGAACTCTCTGCTAGGGGTGGGGATGCAATAACTGACATCCTATCTCAAATTGGCAATGTAAGAGCGAGCGCAGCCTGCTGAGCTCCTCTCTGAGCTCTGCTCACCAATGCAGCCACCTCATTCCTCCACCTTTTTGATGGCTGGGAGTGGAACACCCAAAGGATGAGATATGCCAGTGACTGATGCACAGGCCCTTGTGTTTTGTGTTTTTGATTGGCATTTCCCAGGAAATAGTGGTAAAAGCAGTGACAGCACAGGTTCTCCTGTGAGGAAGGAGCTCCTTCAGCCTTGTGTGAGTGTGAGCAAGAGGCTGCCCTGTTTGTTGGTGCACAAGGTGCAGCAGGCCTGAGTGTGTGCAGGTCTTTCACATGCAGCACTGTGCTTGTTTGGTTGCTACAAGATGTGTCTGCGCCAGCGTCTTTGCTAATAAAAAATCCACAGAAGTAATTGTGAGGTTGGGTTGCTCAGGGAAGAGAAAGACATTTGAAATATGTTTATATTATATGTCCATAGCCATTCAACAAGGATCCTCTTTGGAAAGCAACTCTAAAATAAACATCATTTAATCCTGCTTTCTGATTCCTGTGGAGTATCTCCCTTCACTGTGCCTGTTTTTGTTAAGACAGCCAAGAAAGTCTCCTCTACTCACTCTCCCATTTACCAACTGTATTTGGGCTGTATGTGATGTCATGGGTATTGATTGTGGCCTTCACAAGGCTGCCTGTTTTTCCACAGAATTGTCCCCAGGGATGAAAAAACACCAAATCCTCAGCAGACCAAAAGGCAGCCCAAGATATTCATTCAGTGTATTTACTTCCATGAGCAAGAAGCAGATAAGATTTCAGCACAAATGGTGCATTTTAATTATGTTTATAAGTGAAACGCAGAGCAGATGTTGGAAGCACTGTTTCAAATAGTCCTCCCTCCACCCACAGGCAGAGTTTCAGTGTTAATATTGCATTTCTCTTTAAACAGTGCTTGGTTTGAAAAGCTTTTAAGGCTAAAATGTCTTGGCCCAGGAGCACTTCTGGCTCACTGTGCATCAGAGCATGACTTCTTTTCTTTTTTCTGATTTTTTAAATACTTATCAAAACTTCCTTTCTCAACTTTTTCCTTAAACAAACAAACAACTTACCAAACAAAAGCATTAGAAGAATGGAAGATAAGATTTATAGACCCTTTCCACCTTAGTCCCCTCAGAATAGATGCTCCCTCCTTTACCTGTGTGCACATGCCCACACACACATGCATACATGTTCCACATACATATATGTTCCATACCCACACATACATATATGTTCCATTATTTTCTATGCACTGCTGCATGCTGGATCTTAAAATTACATTGTAAGAACTATTAGATGCTGTGCCTACTATTAATATTGATATTCTCACATTTCTTCATCTATCGCATGGTAAGATCAATATTATCAATGCTGTTAAGATCAATATTATCAATGTTGTTAAAAAAAGAGATGCTAACTTCAAAATATTGCCAGGATCTTACTTAAAATGGAAGATGTGCATTATATGATGCCCAGAGACAAGGCTGCTTTTTTTCTGCATTTTTGCTCCTGGCAGTCTTTGAAAATCAACTTTTTTGCACTGATGCCACAAATGCAATTTTAGGAAGGCGAAAAGACACGGCTAATGTTTATACGGAGACGTGATGCAGCAAAAATGACATGGGCTGTTATTCTAACCTACTGCCAGGGGACTGCATTGATCTTCGAAGGGTTAAAGTGCTACCGGGTTACATTAATGTCACCCTTCAGCAATCACTGGCCAATAACATATCAGCAATCAATGCCGTGGCGTGTTGTTCACGACACTCCGTTCGTGGAGACAAGTGGCTGATGTATTTTGACAATAAGAAAAAAAGTAGTCTCGGAGATTCTTGCAAATCTTAACTCAGAGGGGGAAGATGTATGAAACAAACTGCTTCCATTAGAAAAAAAATGGTAATGTTTGCCATCATAAGTAACAACATTTTATGTCAGTTCAGTGGAGCAGTGAATGAACCAAAACTCTGCTAACCTTCAAAATGGAAAGGATTCTGTAAGTAGGATTTACATAGTCTGAATATTTTATATTTTGAGTGCTCATCACATCTCGCATAAACTAATACTTAAATATATATTTCCAATAAGGAAAACATTTGACTTTTGGTGTAGTAAAGCGGAGAGGCACGTTTGGGGCTGCAAGCACTGCCACAGGATCCCAAGCCCCTGCTCCTTCCTATCCTGTTGGTAATTTTCTTTTACTAAGTTCTCCTAATTTGTGCACGTATGAAAAGAAACAGCGTGAGGCACTTTGACACAAAAGAAACTTGCAGAAAAAAAAATAAAATCAGGAGCTCAAACAGCTGTAACGTAGAAATATAGAGGGGGAAATAAAAAGCAGAGGCTGTGAGAGCAGACAAGGGGTTAAAGTCCTGACCACTGTCTGCATATATAAAATTATATCACCTTATCTGAAAAGTTTAGGCTCAAAAGACAAGCCACGGCTTAAAATACCTTTTAGGATTATTAAATCTTTAGGCTGAAGATTACAGCAAGTGTTTTGTCTTTGGTGAGTAGCTGTTTGTCTCACTTTATTTACTTGGTATTGGGTATTTGTCAATGTCATTTCATATCTGCAGAAAATTCGTACGTTGTATGGAAGTATGTATGTGTGTGAGTGTGCTGAAGGTCACATGACTGTTTCATCCTATTTGGTGGAGCAGCTTGACTTTTTTTCCCTTGCTTTTGGTGATGGTTGTGAGTGCAGAAGTTGATTGACAGATGCATGCCAGAAACCCCCATTCTCCTTTTCAAAGACTACATATGATGGATTGCGATCTTTCAGCTCAGCAGGACACAGGGACCATGCAAGCTGTAATTGGTCAGGTATGGAGTCAGCCATTTCTCAACTCCCCTTTTATTTATTTTTTTTTTTCACAAGGGTCTAACCATATGATTCACATAATTCATATTTACAGTACCATCTTTCTATCTGTATCTTCAGCTACCAGTGAGTGTGGTACTGAAAGTGAGAAAGGCATAAGAACCACAATAATCCGGCCAGGGAATCACGAGTTAAACCTAAAATACCATGCTTTTCTTCCAATAAACCCGGGTTGTACTTTAGTCTGAGCTTTGCCAAATCAATCTATTTATTAATTTACCTCTGTGCTTTGTTTACATGTGCTGAAGTAGAAGAACTAAACAGTGCAAGTGTTACATTTGCTGGGGAGTTGCTTTCTATTCCTGATGCTGTTCATTATTCCTATATTGACTGTATTCCTATACTACAGGCTGTGGATTTTTTTTTTTTTCTCTTTATTTCTATATGTATATCTATTTTTTCTCCTTTTACTCCTAACCCAGATAGCGTGTGATTGAGCTTGGTGAATGTAGTAGTCTTTGCTGCTGCAGAGGGGCAGTCTGCAAATTAAACACTGCCACAATCTGAAAGGTCCAGGTGGTCTGCTCGTGCTTCCTAATGCAATCCAGCACAACAGCTTTAATAAACAGCTCTATTTAGTTCTCCCTCCCTGTATCCAGGGAAGGGAACTGGTCTGGGGCTGCTGTGATGAAATGCCAGAAGAATATCTCTCAAAGGCCTCACAAGCTGATTTTTAGAGCTTTTCCATTTTGTCGTCTTTGTCTTCCAAATGGGTCAGTGAGTCCTTCTCTTTCTGTTTTGTGATTTCTGATAAGTCTGTAGTTTTTATGTGTGTGTTTAACTGTGCTGTTTCGAGCTTAGCCAGAAGAGAGGGGAATCATTGTCTTTTCGTTTGCTTCAAATAATAACCTGGAGTGGGGACAGAAATTAAATTATTTTCTCCTGTTTACACGGAGGGCTGTTTTCCTACGAATGCAGCCAGAGTCGGAAGAGGGTGTCTGTTTTCTTTTCTCTAACAAAATCTTAAGTGCTCAACACTTTCTCATTAGCCACTGCTTTGTAAATCGGTCTCTGGCAAAGGGTATTTTTCAAACTCCCAAAAGTTTGTGGGTTTTTTTTGCATATGTTTCCAGTGTAGTGAACGCATGCTGCTGAAGTGATGGCATCGTATTTGTTTCCTATACATTGATATAATGGTGGAAAAATACGCATCCTGTGCACTGTTTTCGACTAAATTATGGCAAAGCACAGAAGTCCCTCAAAGCACATGGTTTATTAATACCATCGTACACAGTAATGCATTTCTAGGCGGAAAATGTCAAATATGTAATACCATGTTTACCACAGGCTTCTATTGCTTTAAATATTTTAAAAATAGAAAATACATTTTTTATTAAACCCCCCCCCCCAAACATTAACAGCTTTCTATTAGGCTGGCTTGTACCTAAAAAGTGGGGCATGTTTGTCAGCATTGCATTGCATGAAAATATGTATTTTAGAATGGGTTAATTAGCTTTTTGTGTAAACTTGTTCAGTCTTAAAGAAAAATATTTAATGATTCTACAGCAAGTACAATAGCAAGGTTTTGTGCAGTGTAGGTGACAGAAAACTCCCCTGAAACCCTGATAAATCTCAAAGCTTGTAATATCCCTTTAATGTAACTTTCTCTTTGTCATGTAAGAAAGTGTGAGCTAGCTATTTTGTATTTAAAGCCTGCTAGCTCTAGGAGAGTGGTTTCGAGGCTGAAAGGCTGTGAGCATGTTGGTTTTTGTTTTTTTTTTCTGTGTGCAACATTCTGTATTTCATCAATTAAAAAAGTTCAGTGAATGCCTGGAAGAATGCTTATCAATGTTTATTGTATTACTGTATTTCATTTCCTAAGAATTTGATAACAAGAGCATACACTTAAAATACTTACATGTGTTCTTTTTTTTGGTCAGCAACTTTTTTTTATTAATGTCAGAATTCATGCACGTTATTATTGTGCAACTCAATGTGACAGGTGTTTCAAATATATATTTTTTAGATCTCCACGTGTGCATATTTGCATGTTCTGTGTGTAATTAGGTACATCCAAAAGAATTCATAGAAACACATAATTTTCAAGTATGTTATTGATTACTTGTCCAGTGTTTGGTCAGTATTAGCTGTTTGTGAAGATTAAACAAATATTTAATGATTTTTATTTATTTTTTTTTTGACGAAATAATTTGTATCCTGCACTTATAGAATCAAAGCATTATGTAAAACTTGGGAACAACGGAGTAACAGCACAGTTACCATTCATCACTGAAACTAGAAATGCACGTTCTTAATGTACTCTGATAGTCAACTGATAATAGAAAATGACCATCAAAAAATAAACCTCAAGCCATGAAATCTCTCTGTACTGTAAGGCTTTGTTTAATACTGATAAATAATAAAGATCTGTGCGTTTAGGATGTGTATGTTGCTAGAAGATATATTCATTTCCTGGCAGTATTGTTTTAGACAAAAGTTGAGAGTCCTTGTTAACTTTCAAACCTCGGAAATCAAAAACTTTAAATAGATGTTTATCATTTGCTCTTCTTATTTCAGAACCATATTTTTTCTCCAGATTTTAGCGAGAACTAAATTTTGTTTTGGCTAATCTTGCAGATGCAGCTTTAAATTCCATCTCATTTGCTTCTAATGGAGTGTAAGCACGCCTAATTAAAAATCCAAGCTATACATGTGTATCTATGCTCCAGCAGACATCAGAAACACTAGCAGTTATTTGTAGCTCAAACGCTCGTCTGTGTATGACACAGAAAGTAATTGCAGGAGCATGCTGATTTAAGGGCATCCTCATTGTGGATTACATGTTCATCATTAAATGCATTTTCCACTGTTTTTTTTATCCACGATTTCATCCATCTCCAAGCACCCGTGCCTGCAGTGGCTCCCACTGGTGTTGGCAATGGCTGGCACAGTGCTGCAGCCCTCCACTACCTGGCACCTGGCTGTGCTGGCTCCAAAGTGCAGAAGTGTGCCTGTACCTTCCCTCTGGACTTTCCCTCCCCCTAGCAAGCAATTAAACAGCCAAGTACTCTGAAGAGAACACTCCTTGCCTAGTGTGTCAAGATCTAGAAGCTCATTGCTCATTGTGATTTTGATTCATAACTGGAGTGCTTGGAATAAAACCCCGATCCCTGTCTGCAATAGTCTGTAGCATCCTTCCTTGCATGCTGAACAATAATACCCATTATTTCTGTAAATGTCCTTTGTTTTCATATAAGCAATTAGTTGGATTTTGTGTCACATTCTATATACATCCTGAGCCCATCTAAATCAAAAGGTAATTAAATGTACCGTCTAATTATTCCAACCATGCTGTATTTTTTCTCCCCTGCATATTTTCTAAAAATCTGTGCTGCACTCTTTTCTTTTTTTTTCTTTCTTTTTTTTTTTTTTCAGACCTGAGCTTGTGAGTGACAGGTTAGTTCATCAGCATTACAGCCCTCCTGTTTTTGTCTCATCTCATGCAGACAGGTCACCGTGTCCAATCACCCTTCTGGCTCTGCTGGCCCCGGGGGACCCAAGGCCAGCCTGCCATCTTGATCCACAGGCCTGAGGGCCTGGGCTGGCTGCACATTTCTGTGTTCACTGGTTCTTGCAAACAAAGTGTTTAAAAAAAAAGAAAAAAAAAGAAAAAAAAAAAAAAAGAGAGAGAGAGAAGAGGGGGTTAAACAAGATCTCTCTGTAAATTATGTAGCACTCTTCAAATAAGCAGGCACTTGCAATTATTGTTACAGTACTTGACTTCTCCTCCTACACACTATCGAATGCACACTATCCGAGTTTAGCAAATATTTTTAAATGGACAATGGTCTGTTTTATCTCATATTAAAAGCTATTCATGCAATGGTAAACACATGCTCTTTGCTCAGAGAGCTTTGAACTCCAAGGCCCACTTTTGGTGAGTAATATGTTGCTATAACTAAGGTTGCTCTTCCTCCTCTGCTTTAAATCCTTGGGCTTGGGGTTCTTTTAGTTGTTTTCCCCCTCATGATTAAGGATGAAGTTCCATCTGTTGTCCGTATTGCTTTGTAACTCAGATCACTGCATATCCAGGAGCTTAATTTCTACCACAGCCAGGTGAAAATCAACTCTACAGAGTTAGTTTGTCTTGAGCCATCTTCCAGTCATTCCTCTTGTAGTAACAGAGAAGATCCTTCTCCCCTGGAAGATTCCCATCTCTAATCTACAGGAGTGCATATAGCTTAGACAAGCAGAAAAGAACCATCTTACATGTAATTTTAGGACCCACTTTATAATTCAGGAAGGATATAAGCCTTTTTGTCTACAGTTTGGCACAAATCCTGTAACATGAGTACATGCAGAAGTAAGGTCAGAGTAGGTGCCCCCTTGGTGCCCAGCATGGACATGCCTGTCCTTTACAGACACCAGCGGCTGCTTCCTGCACGTGGAGAAAGTAAGAGAGAGGCTTATGGACAGGTACATGCTGACTGCTGTTTCCAGTAGCAGAGACACTGTAAACAATAAGAATTGTGTTTGAAGAACTTCAAAAACATCTATTTTCTTTTTTAAATATTTATGAACAAGCTAGTACTCTGATAATGAAGCATTCCATCTCCACAGAAACGTGCTGCTTTATACACTCCCCAGCATACTGCCTCCTTAAGAATTATTATTGTAAGGATGTGCAGGAATGCAGTGGTAATATTTTACAGTATAAATATTTGTTATAGAGGAGTTTGGATCTCGTTAACTTAATATATGTAAATTCTTTGGTCCTAGGCCTGGATTCCAGCAAAAGAATGCATTTCTCCGTTGACTTTTCTTTTTGCAGCAGAAAAGATGGATTTTTATCATTTTCATTCATGCTTAAAAAGACTTCCCTTGTTTTCACGCTGTAATCAGGTTTTAATTTAAATCGGCCCTCTAAAAACATCTTTAGCCGTTTTCCCTTACTAAATTTCTTCACTTTTTTCCATTCCGTGCTTCTCTGCTGCCTCATGTGTTAGTTCGTGGGTCAGGCCAATTAAGAAGTCAAATCTTTAAAAAGATGTGGTTTATGCTCTGTGTATATTCACTATTATTCTAATTGTAAGAGGAAAATAATGTATGCCAGATGACCTTTAAATTGCTGGGCAAGCAACACTCGTCCAGTGATGTAGATTTTTATCTTTTGGCAATGATTTTGCATTCAAGTATCTCTGCTGTGTTTCCTAGATTGCAGACTGATAAACTAAATACCAGTCTGGGCCACTTTTGTATGTAAGGTACAGAGAAGTGACTGTGCTGAGCCTCTTATCTTCCACTGACCTGTAGCTGTAACAAGACTTTTATTTTTCTTCTGTGATCTGAACCGCAGCTCAAATGGGAGAAAATAAAAGGACAATTGAAGACAAATTGTATACAGCATTTTCAGCATTAGATGAGAGCATGGCAAAACAGTCTTGTTCCTGTCATTTACATCTCAGTGCCGTTTTCTTGCAATGCTTCTTACCCTAAAGTTGAAGAATGGCACGAAGACCAGTCCCTCTGAGCATATACTTGAAATGATGTCTCATTAACGGGACTTAAGCTTGCACTTAAAAGTTGCTCTCTTCAGTGCACACAAGATGTCTACAGCTTTGGCATCGTTAGGTTCGTCAGCAATGTCTGCTGCCGCAAGGTGCACAACACAGCACGGAGCTCAGTGGGACTCCTCACAGAAATAACACTTCCCAGGATCTGGTCCAGCTTGCCTATTGAGTAACTGTCATTGCTAATAAATATAACAAAGCCTGGTTTAAATGCCAGCTAAATAAATGCAATGCAAACTCTTTTGTAATTAGAACTGACGATTGGGATTAAAGGTAGTAATTCAAGGCCCTTGAACGTTTTTACTTTTCAGGGATGTCAGGGCTACAGGTAAATGGACTATAGCTTCGGGGTTTTTGTTTTATCGCTGGCTTTGAAACCTCTGTGATATGTAGGACTATTTCTTCAAAAGAGAAAGATTAGCTGTTGATATTTGCTACTGATTCTCTGTTGACTGGTAGTGCTGTTCCACAGGAGAGCTTTGTCTAACTGTTAGATCAAAAGAAAATTCTGAAGATCAAGAGAATGTTCTAAATTCCCAGCCACTTCTAAAAGTGGTAGTGGGAACAAGCTGAAAACAGAAGGTGGGAGGGGATACCCAAAAAGCTTTATTCCAAGCCAAACTTCCATTTTCAGTGACATAAATAATTTTTTCTTAAGCTGTTTTAAATAGATGTTATAGTTCCTAAAATAAAAAAGCCTACTGCTGTTAGCAAGGAGTGGTACAGTAGTTGCCACACTGTATAACAGCAAAATTAGATCCAGACAGTTCTCAAGCACAGTCTTCCTTTTACCCACGTGTGCTAACAGCCACTGGGGTCATTAACACTTGTGCATATCCTCAAAGCTGAGCAAAGATGCTTCCAGGATGCCTTGAGCTTTGATCGTACTCTCAGGTGTGGCTGCACAGCTGTCCTGTGCCCTTCACTCATGCCAGTGAAGATTTACAGGACACTCACGCTTGTTCTGATCAGAACAGGTGCTTCTGGTTTTCATGTACCACATTGTTAGAAACAAAACAAAACGAAAATTTGATCAGCGTTGCTGCAAAATCTTACCTGCAAGACTAGTTTTTGAGCCTGTTATGTTTCCAGTTAGTGTAACCTAAACTACAGGCTAAACGCAACAACCTATTCCCTCTGCTAACTTTTTGCAGAGTGGGACTGTGAGCCTACGGGCACTGCAAAGAGAAAAAAAATGCTAGAATGGAACTTCGTGTTACCTACAGGAATGGATTCCATCAAGTAATTTTTTTACTTTACACTTTTCTAGTGTTTCCAAGGCTCACAGACTCCATGCATGTTTAGAAGATGCAATCCGGTGGCCTAACTGTGCATCCAAAAATCGCAGGGGCAACAGTAAAAGACAGAAGTGTTTCTAGTCACCCACTACTACAGAAACAAGAATTTCAAGCAAGAGGAAATAGTGACAGTCATGTTAAGCATATTGGAGAACAGCTGGTATGAGGCTGTAGGAGACAATGCCACATCACAGTGTTGTCCTTTATGCTAAGCTGTTAACATCTCGGGATACTTTTCCGCTTACTGAGCCAACTTGTAAAACTCTAACATAGGTTTTGCTTGAGTTTCATATTTCCTGTGCAGTAGGGAGGAATATTATGGAGAAAAAAGTCTGATTTTTAGAAGGCATGTCTTTATCCCATTTATATATTTGTTAAAAAATATAAATAGAACACTTTCTATCCTGATCTCAAGCTTATGACTTAAAATCACATTGCTTCCCATCAGCAGCAAACTAGCATACGCTCTATGTCTTCAGATTATATCAGAAATGATTAAAAGCTGTGATTCCTTTTTTTTTAATAGAAAAAGAAACGTGCTTTATCTTTACTGAATCCAGCTTTAAAAATAAAAATGGGTTAAGCATGCAAATAGCTCTGGCAGTATTTAAGGCAGACCCTTCTGACATACTGTTGGTAATGGCACAAGGTGCTGCCAAGCACTGAATGCTTCCAGAACCTGGACTTCACACCATTTTTGCACTTTGTTCCAGCCAGGCCTGAATGTTTTCAGTGTCCCTTGAAGGAAGGATTGGGCACTGAAGCTCCCAAGGGAAAATTTTTGTTTGGTACTTTTTCCAGCTCAGACACTGTTAATGAAGGAAAAACTGACAAGCTTCCTGTGAAAACTGCTAAGTTTCATGTGAACAAAAATAATCTTGAATAAAAGAGAATTATGCTGTTGTAGGAAGCAAACAGCTATTGCAGGAAGTCTGGCCATAAGTCTTGCCTTCCCTTCTCTGTGTCCATACCTTTCTGTGTACAAAACGTGCTTCACATTCTTTGAGTGGATTATACAAAGCAGAAATGACATCTGCAAACAAGAAACTGTCAGTCTTTTGGAGGAAATGTTGAAGTTGTAGGAAATGCAAAAGTGGTTTATAATGTGGAAGAATAAAATGGAAGACGTCAAATTCGTATCATTATGGGGCATACTGTGGTCTTGGGAGTTGGAAAAATTTTGTTCATTAAGAGGAAAAAACCAAAACAGCTCCTAAAAACTGGATGTTCCAGCTTGGTTCTTGCTCCCTTCTTGTTGCAGTGCTGAATTCAGAACAGAGGAAGCCTAGTCTTGCAGCCAGATCTGACAAATGGTGGCAGAAGCGATGGCTTGTGTGTTGTAATGTCCATGGTCAGAAAGAAAGATAAGATTTTTCCCAAAGTTTGGATGCAACATTTACCACCTGCTCCTGCTTCTCACAAAAACAAAACAAAACAAAAAAGAAAACAAAAACCTGTAAGAGCAAAGCCTGATAGAGGAAAAACTGGAGTGCTGTAAAGCAGCACGTGAGGGTTTGTAAAGGCTCTGAACACAGCTGTTTTTGTGTTTGTTTGTATTAGTGATATTGCTTATTTGAAGGGTCACAGTGAAATCATTTAAGCACACCCACGAGTGCACACCCACAGAGTCAACAGGAAAGCTCACATATTCTGTTTTAGACAACGTGATGCTGAAGACTTGGATCTCACCTGACCACAGTGGAATTTAGACACGTATCACCAAAACAATAAGCTGGTCCTGCAGTTCCAGTCAGTTAATCCCAGAGACCAGGAGTCTGTGTGTGAGGGTGTGTGGGTAGGTGAAAACCTAGAGGCTCCATCTGAGTTCTCTAGGGTTAAGCAATGGACTCACTGGGCTGTGTTCTGAAAACAATACCTGGGTTTTGAATAGCCAGTCAAAAGGGGGGCTGGAGTCTGGAGTTTCTTCCCCTACGTGCATTGGTTTTGGTTTATTTTTAAATTCCTGCTGTATTCTTAGCAAAAGGGGAAATTGAAGGTTGCCCCCTAACTAGGGAATTAGGGTGACCCTGTGATGAATTTAACCCAAGAGGCACTGTGGATATTCAGCAAGCCTTTGTTCTGTTCTACTCATGTCCTTACGCCAGGCCCATCACTGTAGTTATTAGATCTCAAAGATTACATTCTTTGATCTAGTGATTTCTAAATCCTTAAACCACAGTTTATTTATTTAAAAGGTTATATCCGACATTGGATTGGATTGTAAAGTACCCTTTGACTCTTTCATGAAGGACACAGTAGAAACACATGCTGCTGAAGGACTATTTCCTTCTGACCACAAAGCACCACAGCATTTTATTGAACTAAGAACTGCACAGAGAGCTGTGCTTTTAATCTGACCAGTGTGTTGGATTTTTTTTTTAACCTTACTGTTACCACGATGTCATTCCTTTCTGTTACAACAGGCATTTATTAGGGTATGTAGGTGAATCTTAGCTACTGCTATTAAAAAACACTTGGAAAACAACAACATGCAACAACTGCACAATAACCTCACATTTTCCTAAGGAAATAAAAGCACACTAAACCTCAAACAGATGTTAAAAGTGAGTAAGTTCAAGACGTGTTCTTGGGGTCTGTTTTTGATCTGATGTTTATCAGTGTGAATCACAAGTAGCTGTGGAGCCAAACAGAGTTGCATTCAGGTAAACATGATCAACAGCAGCTAAGAAGCTTGTTCCATCAGATTCAGAAGCCCTTACATGAGCAGATTTCCCAGCGTCTTCTACACTGCTTGATTAATTAGGGGCTGTATGATGAGAGTTCCAAGCAAACCAGCAAGAAAGCACGGAAAGCAAAAGAAAGGACTTTGGAATGGGGCCCAGTGTGCTCTGTGCCCTGACTGATATTAATTGTACTGGATTCAAACTGGTCTCTTTTTTTTCCAATCAGTCCTGCAAGGCAAACTGTAAGAATTCTCATGTAATTTCCCTTAATTCTAAAGTAACCAAGACTGGAATTGGCACTTGAAAAGAAAAATCTTATTTAAAATATCAATTATTGTTTCATTCTTTAATGCTTGTGTTTGGTTATTTTTCTTTTTTGGGAAGCTTAGCCCCTGGAGATAACCTGATTCTACTTTATAGTGAGACCTCTTTATACCATCTGGCAGCACATAACAGCTGTAAAGTGGGTGTAAAAGTCATTTATTTATGTGTACTTCTAAGTTTTTTATATTTCCAGAACGGCAAAAAAAAAAAAAACAAAAACAAACACCATAGTGTAAATGGGAATTAGGCCCAAATAGATGGAACTGAATTACAAGCTTTCAGATGGAAATGGAAAAGGGATAGGCAGAAATCAGACTGTGCAAAGAGGACTGAGCCTTATTTAGCCACACGTAGACGTTCATTAACATCCACTCTGATCAGCTGAACTGGAAAAAAAAGAAAAACAAGAGAAGTTGAAAGTGTCAGATTCTGTGTTGCCTACCATCACCTGCACTTTTGCTGGTATTAAGTAAAAGGTGAAAGGGGGCAGTCAGACTACAGTAGTCAGTGCCTGATTACACAAACAAACCAAAATAAAGACTGCTTTCTCAAACAGTCAAGTTAATTACAGTTTTCATGTGAGTATATTTCCCAGCCACCACTGAACAGAACAAAAGGTTTAATCTATTACTCTCACTCTCTCTCTTTTTCTTTCTTTCTTCCTTTTGTTTTTTTAAACCCCATGGTCTTCAGTGCAGTTTGCTGCAACACTTGACAAAGATCTATGTTTCCAGAGCATTATTCTGTTAGTACGCCTGGATTAGTGAAAAAGAAAACAAATGAAATTCGTAGGAATTAATGTCACTTAAATTCCCTCTTTCTGTACCTTATGTTATGCTTGTCAGATGAACGCTTCAACTCCCAGTCAAAAGGTGAAAAAAAACAGCAAACAAAGAGAGAAGTGAAACACAGAATGATGGTGACATTAACGGGAAACATCTTAAAATGTAGACAGACTAGGGAAAAAAAAAATTAAATAGCAATGTTTGGGTAGACCTAGGAGATCACTTAGAAATTTGCAGAAGATTCCTACTCCATTTTTTTTCATAACCCCTTCTAAATAGGTACACGGGAGGCTTAAGGGATTCTGTGAAGACATTTTTCTTCTTGCTTCCCCATTTTGTGGGAGCACAAGGGAAAAATATTGGCAGGGCTCGTAGCACCTTCTATAATTAAAGTGGCTTAGTATTTTCCATTGGAAGACCTTTCCTGCTGCTGCTATTAGCATTCCCACATAGTTGCTTACCTCACTTTGAAAATTTCTGAGACAATTTCAGCCCAAATACTTCAGCTGTTTATGCAGAGGCTGGGGAAATACGGCATAGTTTCATCCATTTTAAAGATGCGCCATATCTAAGAGAGAAAATATTCATCTGATAAGGAGTAACAGCATCATACCTGCTGTATCTTCTCAGGTATCCTGAGACAATCCACTCATGTTTCATTATATTCCAAGCCTTTGAAACATGTAGTTGGCACGTGTTCTCTTGGCAACTCCAAACAGCCACATCCACTGAAGATTCATAGAAAACAAAAGGTGTGAAAGTAACCATGAAGTCATTGGCAAATAGACAAGGTTAGCTTAGCTGAGCCACATCTGACAAGTATTTGTCTAAGTACTTCTTGAAATTCCAGCAATGCTCATTCCACAGTATCTTTATCCTGTCTATTCTGTCTTTAACTATCTGTATTTTAACTTGTACTGTTAGAGAGTTTTCCTTACAGCAAAATTAATCTTTCTTGCCTGAATTTTAGCCCATTTCTTTTTTCTACTTATGAATATAACACTATTTGAGCCTTTCTGAATATTGTATCTGATATGTAATGGGTTTTGGCTTCAGAAAGAAAAGAAAAAAATATTCCAGACTAAATTTCAGAAAACTTATTTGATTTTAAAGTTCTCTGGGGAGATTTGCATATTTTTTTTAAAGAGAATAGCTGGAAGAAACGTAAGGACTTTTTTGCTCTCTTTTATATGAACAATAGGTTTAAAGGTTGCAACAAAGCTGAATTTCAGTGTCAGTGAAGAATTTCATGGAGACCTTGCCATTAGGACTTCCAAAAGGCAAAACCTATCAACCTCCCCAGTAGTTTTACTAGAGCAGTGACCGATGTGGCCATTTTTGATATAAATAGACACTGATATCTGTACAAGGTAGGCATATGAAGCCCCTATGATTTGTCATACTCTTAATTCTCCACAGCCTCAATTAGTTATTTACAGTGTTGTAAAATGGAAGCACTGCAGAGCCAAGTACTTTTCCACTTCAAGTGCCTAATACAGTTACTTTACTGCAAAGTAAAAGCTTTGGGTTGCTAAAGAGAAACAACATTGGATTATCATTTGAACAGATATAATTGCTACTTTCAGCTGCTTGAAGCCACTTTAATTCCTACACTACACTGATTTTATCTCTGATAGGAGGAGGTAATTTTCTGAGACTTATTTAGCTTTTCTTTGGCATTATTTACAATTGCAACCATAATCCAATGTGTGATTTAGTAAGAGCACACCATCATACCAAAGGAAAAAGGGGAATGGGCGGCCACTACAAACATTTATGAGTGCCAAGGTGATGCAGAAAGGGAAGGGAGTAATTGTCAATGAAAAAAAAGTAAAAATTAGAAGAAAAAAGAGACGTAGAGTAGAAGGAGGTACAGCAGCTAGGGAAAAATGTGCTTTGCTAAGGCTGAAATCCTCAGTTATTTTTGAAGAGCTTTAATACCATTTTATATAGTGAACTACTTGTCGTAGGACTTAAAAATGTTGAGAAATTAGGACTGGTGGCAATAGAAACACCTCCATATTGCGTTCTTTCTCTTCATCTGTTCAGAATACAAGCTTGTGGATCTGTCCTAAGATGGATCAGCAAAGCACACGTGTGATAGTGGTGCAGTTAATAGAGGTCTGAGCTAATGTGATCACTTAGATGCAGGTATACAAACAGGGCTTGAGCTCCATCATCTTCCTGTTCTTTTTCAATATTGAAAACAAAAACAAACAAAAACCCTTTTAGCTGCTATCAGCTTTGATATTAATTGCTTAAGTTCCATGCTTCTGCCTGAATTGAAGGCAAATTGATATTAGAGTTGCACAGTAGCAAACTGGCACCTGTGATATTTCAGATAAAGCCTGAAAAATTGAGAACATGCCTATAAAGCAATCCTTAAAACAGACTCCCAAAGTTTTTCTGTTAGCAGAGGCATTGTTGCACATGCTAGTCTTCTCCTGAATGGAATTTAATGATCCTTTTGAAATTGCTCTTGTAAAATATACTGTTTTTCTGGTCAATATCCTTCTGCTTTGTATAAGCTTCTACTTAGTAAATGCTACCTGGAATATATGCTGTTTCTGCAGCCATATTGCACATGACACAGAGTAAGGCTAGGAAGATAAATTATATATTTTAGAACCCTCTGTTCATGTTTTCATGCAGCAAAGGTTTCCCCTCCAGGCAGCAGAGGAAAAAAGCAACAACACAACATGACGTGATTGATGAAATTTAGCCAAAATAATGCAAGATTTTTTGTTTTCACAAATGATCATGAGGTAAATAGTTAAGAATGGGCTCCGTATGCAAACTCACTTTGGTATTGGGGCATGTATTTGTAGTTCTAAATTTCTTTATGCTCCAGTCCCAGGTCTGTACCCCTGAGCTCAGGAAGTGCTACTGCTGGCATTAGAGATAGCAAATACTACTTGTGGAGACTCAACATTTGATTCTTTAGCTCAAGGGTGGAGAACGTGGGACATGTAATTGCAGTAGTATCATGTAACAGAGTGGGTAATGAGCCACAGAAAGATACGGCAAAATTTCCAGTGCAGGTCTTTTTTTTTTCTTCCTAACAATTCCACTTTTTCAAGCCTGTGCAGTGATGTCTCCTTACTTCTTATGCTGTAAAATGTTAGGCTCAGGGTTTTTTCTATAACATTTACCCTGCAATTTCTTGATCATGAGCAAGTTTATTCATATGTATAATCTTTATGAATGTGTATACAAAAAGGCATAGCAAGAGATGAACTGTGCATAACAACCATAGGTGCTAAGTGTACTAGACAGCTGATTGCATAATATCACAACTGTGATAACTTCAAGTGAGCAAGGAAAACCACAATAGAACAAGACGAGCCAGGGCTGACTCTGAATGAGAACATCTGCATTTTTGTGACGGAAAGTTGCCTAAGAACAGAGGATGTGTGACCTCCAACTCAAATTCAGTTGGAAGAAAGAAACAGGATAAAGGAAGTAAACGGGTGGAAGCAGAGCTCCTGGAAAAGGGATGGACATTTCAGGAAACAGTATGACTATGTATCAGGTTTCATAGAGATCTAATGAATATGTAATGCTTTTGGAAATATAACAATTCCACGAGGACGTTCATTTACATCACCTGAGATGGAAATTGAGAAGCACCTTTACACAGCAAGGGATGTCTTCCTGAGTGATGGGGAACAAGGCAGGCCCAAGGCTGGCTGAGCCCAGGCCATCGTGCAGGGCGGTTGGGAGGAGGAAGGTAAAAGGCCATGCTGAGATGCTGGCTCACAGGCAGGCTTGGAAAGAGTTGCAGCATTGCAGGAACAAGGACTAATGGCCCCATGGGGGGAGATGGGCTCCAAGTGAGGCTGGTCAGGACAACTGAGACCTGCTGTTTCCCTCAAGGACTGGTAGAGGAAGCCCTAAGCAGCTGGCTGCAAGACCAGCTTGCAGCCTGTTCTGAAATGGAGAAGCTGAGTGTTTGTTGAATGATACGCAGCCTCTGAGCTTTGTAAAAACAAAAACGTGATTTGAGTCTGGATTTAAGAACTTTTTTTTTTTTTTTTTTTTTTTTTTTAAATTTTCCACGGGATGAAGGAGAGCAGCATGAAGGAGCAGAGGTGGGTAAATGTCCTCTCTGCATGAGTGCCCTCAGCAGGGAGTTGATTCCACGATGGCAGGGCATGGCGCCCTTTCCCACTCTGCCTCTGTCTTGGTGCTGTTTGGTGGCCGTTACTGGATAGTTAAGCTGGGGCACAACTACCAGGGTGCTGAGGCTGCTGTGAGCTACTGGAACCTACAGGCAAAGCAAACACAGTTTGGTTTTAATGCTGTATCTTGAGGGTGCCATGAGCTTCTGCTGCTTCTGGCATTTCCAGGCTCAGGGAAGTACAAACACAGCTGCAGGGACAGGCACTGTTTTTGAAATGCTAATACTGTTGGATTGTGGAGCATCTAATACACATGAAATATCTAGTAAATGTATTAAGGCCCTGCATTAAGGCCTAGGTCTTAACATGGTATGGGGATAGACTCAGGTTGTTTCAGGAATCCCTTCATCTATACTGTCCTAGGATCTGTCAGGAAGCTGTAAATTAAAATAAGGAATGAAGGAGAAATGTATTTAGGCACGATTTCAAAAACTTTGCAGTTATACTGTGACATGTTGCACTCAGCTTTGTGCTAACAGCATCGGATAATCAATGAACCCTTTCACTGGTCCCAGATATAAGGTAAATTGATTGGAATTCTTTGCAATGATAGAGGATTAAGCTTGATTACAGCACTGCTGAGTTTTAGCTTTGCAGGCAAGTTTCTCTGTACTAGTTGCATGGAGAATGCTTGCAGAAACGCGCTAGTTACATGCAGCTGTGTTACACGGAGGGGCAGCTAATTGCCTGTGGAGTGCAGACCATCTCTGAGCAGCTGCAGACTCTTGTGAGCTGTCTTTGGGTCAGGAAATATTTAGGCAACCATTGTTAAAAGATTGTAATTTTGTTCAGATTGGCTTCCTAAATCAGAGTTATGAAATACAGATCAGCAGGTAGTACAAATTTTGGAAGAGAGTTTGATTCATTTTTTGCTGTGTTTTGGTACTGACTTTCCAATGGGTTATTGTTTAAGGGTTAAGAAAACAGTTCAAAACTGGATTTTTTTTGATAGGTGGCGATCTTTTCTTCAAAGGGGAAAGATGTTCCACAGATGAAAAAGTAGAACATTAGTAGAGAGCTTTGAAAATCCCCTTTTAAAGACGGAACAAAGAGATAATTATTCCACCACCGCATACAAAGGTACGGGTTTAATCTTTTTTAAAAATTGAATATACACATATACAGGGCTCTTTTTCCCAGCACCTTGATGAGGGTTTTGACATTTAAACAGCAAAGATGAGAAAACCAAGGTGTAGAGATGCATTCCCTTACCTCAACTCTCATACTACCCTTTAGAAAACTCATACTAGCCTGAACAGAATCATAGTCAAGGTAAAAACTGAATGATCTTGAGAATCCAGGATCTACCATGTCAAGCATTTTGCTTTATAATATTGGTAACAAGCCTTCTCAACAGAAAGTATGTTGGACTTACTGCAACTAGCATTCAATATGACTGCTTCTTTTGTTCTCTGCTTATACAGGGATTCTACATGAAAGGGTTTTATTCTTGAATAATGTTATGTCAGTGTGTCTGCATTTGTCTTAAAGAATGTCTCTTTAGTATACTTGTATATTTTAAAGAGTTTCAGAAATGCAATGTTCTCTGGCTTCTAAGCCCTTCATTTACCTGTAAGATGAAATAGAAAATACTTGTTGAGCCTAGTGATTTTACACAGACATGCGTGTATGTGTGTAAGTGGTGCACTGCAAGTAGAGGCTGAAGGAAAAAGTAAACCAATTCCAGTTTAGAGTTTGGCCAGGATATTCACTGCTAGAGGACAGAATGGAAAAAAAAAAAAAAAAAAAGTAGTTCTGCAGCTGCACGGATGCAGGCTGTTCTTTCACCATGTTTCTCTTTTGAGTAATGGCTCACATATGTTAATTTTTGTGCTTAGTAACACAAGGTAGTGTTTGGGCTCTGAAGCACCTGTGCTTCTTTTGTGTTTTTACTGCATGCTCCTTCCAGTCTCAGAGACTGTTCTCCTTCAGATGCTTTTCCCATTTGGCAGCTATGTAGTTGGGGTACAGAAAAGCATCAGTGGATGGAGCTCAGGTATACCAGGCTCACTTCACATGTTTGCTTGTTCCAGGTAAAACCTGATAAAACAGCCCACTTCACTCTGTACCAAATGAGAAAAGAGCTAGATTATAAAATAGGATGCAAATTTATTTGCACTGATTTCTTAATACAGAACCTTTTACATTCTGTGCATTCTGTGTACATGGATGAGTTCTGACACTGTTGCTAAACATGCTGTTGTGGGTATTGCTAAACAGACCTTTATCATGAACACAGGCAGACCAAGCGTAAATACTAAT